>NC_037284.1:977500-1030000 GCF_000002765.6 Plasmodium falciparum 3D7
TTGATACTACTTGAGACACATTATTACTGCTGCTATCCTATTCAACATTTTAAAAAAATAGCATATATATATATATGAATATAAATGTATATACATAAAAATGTAAATGAATATACAAGAACATAAATTATTATATACATAAAAAAATATATTTTAAAACATATATCATGTACACATAAAAAATATTTTAAAAAATATATATCATATATACATCTTTTAATCAATATATATATATTTATATATATATATATATATATTTTATTTACATCGTAAGTAATGTTGGATTTTTTTTTTTTCTCTTCTTTTTTCGACGACGTGTCACCATATAGATAATCTAAAATATAGTCGAACGGTGATATGGAACAATACTGACAATTAAAAAGATCCATTTTTCTATATCAACTGAATTGTATAGGCGATAAAAGAAAAAAAAAAAAAAAAAAAAAAAATTAATTAAAAAAATAGAAAAACCATGTTAAAAATAAATAATAAATATATTGTAGATAAAATATGTATAAAAATATGATGCATATATATTTATATAAATATGTGTTATGATTTTTATATATGTACGTATGGTGTTTTACAAAATACAAATGTTTATTTATTTGAATGACAACATTAAATGTATTGTGTTTATATTATGTAATTTATATGTATTCCTTTTTTTTTTTTTTTTTTTTTTTTTTTTCTCCTTTTCGTATTTAAAAATGTTATAAAAAAAAAAAAAAACGAATAAAAAAGTGTATAAATTTTATATATAAAAAAAAAAGAAAAAAAGAAATGAATAAATATATGTATATTATATATATGTATGTATGCCCATCAGTTTAAACTTTTAATGTATATATAATAAAAATACATACATATATATATATTATATATATATATTTTTTTTTCTTATATGCAATAATTTTATTCTCCTCTTTGATTTTTTTTTTTATTATTTTTATTTAAAAATTTTCCAAATACCATTATATATATATATATGTTAAGTATTTCTTTTTTTTCTTCAAATTCTAATATGGAAAATCATTCTATTATTTAAAAGAAAATAAAATAAAAAATAATTCCTTTATTAATGTCTTATATATACATGTTGTTATATTTAACAAATATTAATATATAACAATTTTGTTTTTGTTTTTGTTTTTGTTTTTGTTTTTGTTTTTGTTTTTGATTTTGATTTTTTTTGTGTGTTTTTTTTTTTTCTTTTTTTTCGTTTGGTTTTATGTTTTCTGTTTAAAGATACTAAGTAAACAAAAAAGAAGAAAAATAAATATAAAATTCAAAAAAAAGAAAGATATTATGATAAATTATAAATATAATAATATATTATGAAGAATAAACATATAATAATTATACACATTAGATTATTTCCAAAATTATTTTCCATTCTTAATATATTATATATATAGCAAAAAATAAAAAAATATATTTATATATAATTATATAAATATGTTTATGTTTTATTTTTAACATTTCGACACGAAATATTTTCGAATAGCACAAAAGTGCAACAGATATGGTCAAAATGATACCTAATAAGAAAAGATCATGAAAAAACAAAAAAAAAAAAAATTAAATTATTATATAATATATATATATATATATATGATAAGGAAAAATTCTTTTCTTCAATCTGTTATTTTCATAAATATAATATTTTTATTATGTGTAAAATAATATATATTATCCAAAGTAAAAATAATTAAAATAAATGAAAGCAATTTTTTTTTTTCCTTTTTTTTTTTTTTTGTATTTTAAGTTTTCAAAATGTGTACAGGAATATTTCAATTTTATTGTTTCACATTAAATACACATTTCAAAGAACAAAAAAAAAATTTCTTAAAATGTTATGTACATATTTCGTTTCAAAGGGAATGAGAAATGATTTATATATTTTGTAAAATAATTAAAAATATATATATATATATTATATATATAATTCCAAAAAATTTAAAAAAAGAAAAGATTTCTCATACTTATGAATTCTTCTCTTTAACCTTTTTTAAAGGTATGCAAATGATAGTAAAATGGAACACGTACATATATCTATGTATAAAATAAATATTTGTTCTATACATATTTATTTTTTATGAGGTACGATAAAATATAAGCCAAACACCTATTTAATGATAAATAATATAGCGTTCAAACATACTTCATATAATTAGCACACAATAATTTCTCATTTAAAATACTTAATCATTCTAATTCATACAATTAATTTTAAAAATAAAAAAAAATAAAAGAACACATATAATATATATATATATATATATATAATTACACATTTATCATTATTTTTTAGAATATTATCAGTTATTAAAAATAAAAAAAAGAAAAGAAAAAATTACAATGATAAAGTAATAACTCTACTGAAAAGGGGTCCCATTTTTAATTAATGTTAAGTATTATTATTATTATTATATATATATTTGTATATAGGTTTAATTATTCCAATTAGAACAATTCTTTATTAATATATATATCCTTTTTTAAAATAAAAAAAAAAAAAAAAAATTGTATATAAAATAACATTGATGCCAAATTTATCATTTATACCAAATTAAAAAAAAAAAAAAAAAAAAAAAAAAAAATTTGAAATGTGTATATCATAAAATTATATTTGTTCTCTTTATATGGTTTAGGTACTTTTTGTTTCAAACTTGAACAAAATATGAATTTAACAAACATATAAATCATATATATAAATATATAACATATATAATATATATATAATAAAAATATTGAATAAAATATTAAACAAAATATTAAACAAAATATTAAACAAAATAATAAAAAAAATTAGTCATGCTTATATTTGTATAATTTTTTTCGTTACATTAATATGGTCAATTTTTTTTTTTTTTTTTTTTTTTTGTTATATATTAAGTTGTTCATTTCATGAAGTTTAGTTATATTTCATTATAAAAAAAACATCATTTGATTTATTATTTAAAATAAAAAATAAATTAACAAATCAATATAAATAAAAAACCATAAAAATGTGACTTCTACATTTATCTATACTTTAAAAATAAATATATATTTGTATGTTATTATGTCATTTTAATTTAATTTTTTTTTTTATATTCATAAATTATAAAATGTGTTTAAAAAAAAAAAAAAAAAAAAAAAAAAAAAAAAAAAAAATTGGATGAACATATATATATATATATATATAATATACATATATTTATGTAACGCTGCCTCTTGAGCATTTCAAAAAATAATATAAAACTTTCTTCACAATGTATTATAGGTATTATATATATATATTTTTTTTTTATTTAATTAAAAATTATACATCAGATTGTATGTTACCATATATTGGCATATGTAAATTGTCCCATGCATTTTTTTTTTACATTTTTTTTTGTTTTATTTGAAGATGTGCAAAATTGAATGGAACAAATAGAACATTTCGAATATACATAGGTCTACGTATATGTTTACAATTATTTATTAGTTTTGTCATATGTTATTTTTGTTTTGTTTTGTTTTGTTTTGTTTTGTTCTTTTTTCTTTTTTTTTTTTTTTTTTTTTTTTTTTTTATCTTTACATATTGAATAAAATATTAATTGACAATAAAATAATATATATATATATATATATATATATATATAGCCATATATTTGTTTAAACAAATGAAAAAATATTTATTATGAAATATAAATATTAGTATACACATTTCCTTCTATTTATATATTACTATTATTATTTTAAATACCACATATATATATATATATATATATATATATATATATATATTTATTTATATATAAATGTCGAAAATGCAAGTTGTTTCAGATTTGACGAACTTAAAATATTTATACGACAAGGTATCCCTTGGGAAAATAATTAATCGTAATTTGAAAGAGCTAATTAAGAATCCTGAATTTTGCTTTGATGATGAAATAAATAATATGAACAATATAAGAAATAGCATATTAACAGAACAATATAAGGGGTTAAATATGAACTTGTTAAATTTATATAAAGAATATTTATTTTATTTTGAAACATTTAAACGTAAGAAGTTGTTAAAAGACAAGAAGAAGATATATACAAATGATATATTTGAGAAAAATAAAAAATTAGAATATGAATTAGAAGAAGAGAATATAATTATCTTATATAATATAGGTTATATAACTTCATATATGGTTAAAGAAAAGAAATCGTTAAATGATATAAAATTATTAAATAAAATATCTACAGAAGCTATAGAAATTTTTAATTATATGTTTCAACATATGAATGAATTAAAATTACAAGAATTAAATGATATTAATTGTATAAGTTGTTATATATTTTTATGTATAACTTTAGGTTATCATGAAAATATGTTTTATAATACTGCAATGATGAAAAAATATAAAAGAAAGTTACTAGCAAAATTATCATTTAATATTTATACATATTTTAATGAAGCATTATGTTGTTTACAAGGAGATATGCTACCAATATTTAAACAGTCAGATAATTTTACAATAGCAAGAAATAATTTACAATATATCAGAAATCCCAATAGCTACTTGTATAATTTTGTTCAGGTAAATAAACAAATATTTATTAGTATTAGTAATTATCATTACTCATTGAAATATGTACAATTAAGTGATATGGAAGAATTGAAAGTTACTAAATATGAAGAAGACAAAATTGGTGAAATATTGTGTCGACTTAATTTTAGTTTAATTAATGTTAATAGAGGTATAGAATTATGTAAAAAATATAACATAAATGTAAATTTCCTATCATTAAAAGAAAAGATTATGAAACTTTTAGATTTTTTTGAATATGAAAATAAAAACATTTATTTTGAAGTAGTACCTGATTATGATAATTTAGAAAGCATTAAAGGGACACAAGTTACATTTATGAAAAATATAGAAATCTGTGATATATATATAAAGAAAAATATATCTAATAATCTAAAATTATTATTTAATGAAAAAGCAAAATATATATATGATTCATATAATAATCAAGCCTTACCATTATACGAATATTATAATAAACATTTTTTAAATTTAAAAGATCAATATGAATTATTAAATATATCCCACAGAAAAGATATTCTTCTTCTTCTAAATAATTCTATTCTAAATATATTTTCCAAAAAAAAACAAATATATAATCCTATACATTATGATAATCATCTTACATTTCTTTCTAGTGTTGAAAATAATTTAAAAGATATATTAATTGAAGCAGATAATTATTTAACTATAGAACATAACAACCATTTAGAATTCCAAAAAATTTATTTAAATGTAACTATCAATCAAGAATCTGTTAATTCATATAATAACTTCTTATTTCATTTAAATTCATTCAAAACATTATTACATGAATTATCACAAAATATTATTACATTCAAAACATATCTTGAAAAAAATCATGAAAAGTTAAAAATCTGTGAAATGGATGTTACTAATTTCTTTGAACATATTATTAACCAATTAAATATCTCTTCTAATATACATATTGATAATTTAGATGAAGATTATAACCATTATAAAAATCTTCTCAGCGAAGAAAATGATCAAGACTTATCTTCTGTAAATAGTACTAGTGATATTGAACCCATATCTTCTGTAATGTCTTTAAATTATTCAGACTTTCACAACTTTTTAAAAACAAAAAAATTATTGTTCGCTATTCACAAATGGGAAAATAATCAATATCTATTTCACTACAATACATTGAGCAAATATATTAATCTTCATTTAGAAGAGAGATTATATTTTGTCCTTACGTCTTTGTATTTTTCCATGAACATACAGCTAACCAACTTTTCTAACGATTTGACTTTTATTAGAAATGGTTTACATGATCAATTTTTGAATTCAATAACGGTACATAATTACAAAATGAAAAAAAGAAAAATAAGAAATATATGTACATGATAAAGGATGAACACCCTGCTCATTCTTTTTCTTTATACATTCATACATTCAAACATAAATTTATGATAACTTATTTGTAGAAATAAGATATGTTTGCAGGATACTGCATACTAGTCTAATATGTATACTTTTTATATCATATGTTCATATTTTAACATTTCATATATTTTTTCACCTACACACACATATATATATATATATATATATATATATAAATGTATATATATTTATATATTTATATCTATTTATAGGAAGAGAAAGATAGCGAAAGGTTAAATGTTCTGTTGGAAAAACAAAAAGAATTATTGAATGCGAAAAAAATAAAATTAGAAGAAAGAATTACATTATTTGAGAAGGATTTAAATCAGTTTTATAATTATTATCATGAATATAATAAACTAGAATCATTTAAAACTATAGAAGTAAGTTTAACTGATAATTTAAATTATATATCTTGCGGAAAAAAAAAAAAAAATACCTATATAAATAAATACATACATATATACATACATATATATATATATATATATATATATATATATATATATATATATCTATTTATTTATTTATTTTACATTTTTCTCCTCAGGACTTTAGTGCTTTTATGAATGAGCTAACCGAAATTTGCTCAAGCTTAAATACCACATATAAGAAACATGAATATACATTAAAAAATGCTATGTTGTTTAAAGATGACGTAAGAAGAATATTATTCATAACAAATAAAAGACGAAAAGACTATACATATATATGTATATATAGTAT
Organism: Plasmodium falciparum 3D7; assembly: GCF_000002765.6. Classification (NCBI taxonomy): domain Eukaryota; phylum Apicomplexa; class Aconoidasida; order Haemosporida; family Plasmodiidae; genus Plasmodium; species Plasmodium falciparum. The sequence continues at coordinate 984,187 of NC_037284.1, forward strand.
AACATTTATAACCTTTAAAAGGTATTTTTATATAAACCTTAATTTTTTTTTTTTTTTTTTTTTAAATTTCAGATTAATAGATATATATACATGAGGGAAAGCGAAAGATCCCAAATAAGGTAATATATAATTATTATTAAATATGTAAATATATATATATATATATATATATACATTATTGTTTTTAAAATATTTATATTTAATTATATATATTTTCTTAAACAGGATACAACAAATACCAAATAATTATTCAAGAAACATACAAAACAGTACTGAACGTTATTACTGATAAAAGCAACCTTTTTAATTTCTATAGTTTATTATAAATTTCCAATAAATAATATTTTTGGTTATAAATTAAAATATAAATAAAAATATAAATATATATATATATATATATATATATATTACTTAATTATAATACTACATTTTAATATATATATAATCATAAACTAAGAAAACTTACTAAGAATGGTGAAACGAAACTTAAATGTTTTTTCTATGTTTCATTAAAATTTAATGTTATAATATAAATCATAAAAATAATATAATTTTTATTATTATTCTTAAAAATAAATTAATAAATAAATAAATATATATATATATATATATATATTAATATAAATTAAACTCTGACTTTATTATATGATTATATAAAAAAATATTTCTAATAAACATATAAATGTAGGGTTTCAAAAGAATTACTTTTATGGTACAATTTTTTCCATATACGAAAAATATGTACAAAATGAATATTTATTTTAAAATATATTATTATACAAACATATATATATTTTTTGAATGCAATTATAAATAAATATTATAAGAAATATTTCTGTAAAACTTATTTTAATAATCATAATAAAAAAATATATAAATAAATATCCCAAGGAAAAAAAAATATATATATTTCATATTTGCATGTTTTTTATTTCCTTTATTATTATATAATTTTTCTTTTCCTTCTTTTTGTACTGAAAAAAAATTCGTGTACTTTTTTTTATATTATATAAAAAATAAAATTATATATTATATAAATATTATATGTAATATAACCGTAAGGGGTTGGGTTAGGGTCTATGAGGGGAACTACTAAATTATGTATATTATATTTATATATATATATAAGAAATATTTATGGTATTTATTTTATATATAATTTTACCATTTGCATACATTCATTATATTATATATATATAAATATATATATATATATATATATATTAAATAATGTTGATTCCTACTAAAATAACGAAGGGCTTAAAAAACCAAAAAAAAAAAAAAAAAAAAAGTCCTTACGGTTATTTTTTTTTTTTTTTTTTTTTTGATAAGTTCTTAATTTCAGTTTTCCATGTATGAAACAATAACAAAAAGAAAAAAAAAAAAAAAATAATAATAATAATAATAATAATAATAATAATAAACCTCATTTGATTTTATAAATGTTTATTTATATACTCATTTACAAAGAAATAATTTTTTTTTTTTTTTTTGAAGTAAAATTTAATGTCAATTGCACAAGGGGTATTATTTATAGTATATATAATATACATATTATATTTATAAAATATATAATACTTTTATAAGGTTATAATAACATATATAATATAAAATATACATATATACAATATATATATTAATATAATATATATATATATATAATATATATGATATAATATATTTATATATAAAAATATTATAATATATTATTTAAAAAAAACTGCAATTCTAAAAATATTTTTTTTTATATATATATATAAAAACTTATATATGTATATTATATTATATAATATTATATATATAATAATTTTAAAGTATATTATATTTTATTATATATATAATAATATGTATCGTCGTATATTTTTTTTTGATATGTATACAAAAAAAAAATTAAAACAATAAATCCTAATAAAATAATATGTAATATAATAACATTTTATTATATATATTAAATATAAATGTAAATTTTTTAAACATATTTTTTAATATGCGTAATAATTAAAGTAATTATTAAGATTAATTTAACATATATGTAAACAAAATAATATGTAATATTTTTATTATTTTTTTATGAAAAAATAAAAATTAAATTAAACTATGTAAATATTTATAATATATTTATATATATATATTATATTACATACTTAAATATATATATATATAATAATATAAATATTTTATGAATATATTTATAATATATATTATTATATAATTAAAATAAAAAAATATATATATATAAAGAAAAAATATATTTATAAAAAAAAAAAAAAAAAAAAAAATAATATATAAAAACATAATTTTTTAAAATATAAAAATTTTTTTACAAAAAAAACAAAAAAAAAGAAAAAAATTTATAAAAATGTTATAAAAACGAAAAAAAAAAAAACTAAAAAAAATTTCAAAAAAAAATAGTATAAAAAGAAAAATTTTAAAAAAAGAAAGATAAAAAAATATTATATTATTATATATAATAATATATAAATAAAAGAAATCCTGGAAACAGAAGTAAAAAATCCCAGAAAAAAAAAAAAAAAAAAAGCCTTATATTTTTTTAAATATAATTATATATATATTTTAAGAGAAAAACAAAAACATAACAAATATATATATATATATTATATATTATATATATAAATAATAATATATGATATATAAAAGAAGGAATATTAATGATGATACATATATAATTATAAAATAAAACCTTTAAATATTTATTTTTAATATATTGATATATATATTTTGTATTGAAAATAATCTACATTTATATATAAATATAAAAGAATAAAGAAAAAAAAAATACATATATATATATTATGTAATACCATATTTACATATTTTTACAATAAAGAATAGTGTATATATATATATATATATATATATATATATATATATATAATATTTATTTATTATTTTTATATTATAACCCTTATTAATATTAAAAGAATATATATATATATATATATATATTTATAATATGTATATATATAAATATTTTAACTGTTAGTAATATATATAATTATATATATAATATTTGTAATTTTTTTTTTTTCTTCCATTGTGTATTTTTTAAATATATCAAACCAAAAAAAGAAAAAAAAAAAAAAAGTCTTATATTGTATATAATACATACTTCTATTTATTTTAAACAAAATTTATGATAAAAAGTTATTATTAACAATTTTATACATAAAATATTTATTAGTTATATATTTGAATTTATATCTACATTTATATTAAATAGTTTGTTTTGTATAAGTGAAAAAAAAAAAAATACAAAAGTATCCTATTATTATAAAAAGTATTTGATTTCAATAAGGACATATAATATATATTAATAAGAGTAAGTTATAAAAAGAAGTATGAAAAAAAAAAAAACAGAAAATAATAAAACCCATACAAAAAAAAGAAAAAAAAAAAAACAAAAAAAGAAATAAAAAATAGAAAAAAAATTATTTTAATTTACATATATTTATATACATAATATATGAACGTTAATTATGCATTTATATATAACCACAAAAAAAAATATAATATATCTAGAAGTGTAAATTAAATTGTATCAGTAAAATTATTTAATATATATATATATATATATATATATATATATATATAATATATTTTTATTTATACACTTGGTTATTTTATTTATTATTTTATTATTTAATGAATTATGATGCACAAGGATAAATTTATATTAGTGTTTATAAATAATATTGATATATATATATATATATATATATATATATATTAATATAAACTTATACGTCTTAATATATTTTTATTACTTATATATACCTTATGTTTACATTTAATTAACTACACTTTCCTTATAAATATTATATATATGTATTTACTTATTATATATTTATAATTTGTTAAAAATTAGAATTAAGAACATACATATTTTTATATATATTAATTTTATTTTATCATAAATATATATGTATATAATATATATGTATATATATATTTATGTTACATATGTATATATTATATATTTTATAATTATTTTTTTTTTTTTCCATCTGTTTTCTTTGCCATCATAAATTTTGATAAAAAGAAGAAAGTGTTTAGAATATATACGGAAAAAACATATTATTATATATATGATACATACATAATTATATATATATATATATAAATTTATTTATAACAGTAATATATTTTTACCTATTTTGGAATATTTAACAAATACCATAAATACAGTATTTTATTAATATATTTATATATATTTTTTTATTTATATATTTGTGTTTCTATATAATAGCAAGCCTAGAACCACGCAAATCAATTTTTAAAAAATTAATCACTTTTAAATAAGAAAAAAATAAGAAAAAAAAAAAATATATATATATATATATATATATATATAAATATATATATATATTCGTAATTTATAAAATATTATTCATTTTTTTATAAAAAAATTATATTTTTCAAAATGATTGCTACTGGTACAAATATGATGCACCCCAGTTTTTCAACTGCTTCCCTTTATGTTGGAGATTTGAATGAAGATGTTACAGAAGCTGTATTGTATGAAATATTTAACACCGTTGGTCATGTATCTTCTATAAGAGTATGTCGTGATAGTGTAACAAGAAAATCATTAGGTTATGCATATGTGAATTATCATAACTTAGCTGATGCAGAGAGAGCTTTAGATACCCTTAACTATACAAATATAAAAGGGCAACCAGCAAGATTAATGTGGAGTCATAGAGATCCATCCTTAAGAAAGAGTGGAACAGGAAATATTTTTGTAAAGAATTTGGATAAATCAATAGATAATAAAGCATTGTTTGATACATTTAGTATGTTTGGAAATATATTATCATGTAAGGTTGCAACTGATGAATTTGGTAAAAGTAAAAGTTATGGTTTTGTTCATTATGAAGATGAAGAAAGTGCAAAAGAAGCTATTGAAAAAGTGAATGGTGTTCAATTAGGATCAAAAAATGTTTATGTAGGACCATTTATTAAGAAGTCTGAAAGAGCAACAAATGATACAAAATTTACCAATTTGTATGTTAAGAATTTTCCTGACAGTGTTACTGAAACTCATTTAAGACAACTATTTAATCCATATGGTGAAATAACATCTATGATTGTTAAAATGGATAATAAGAACAGAAAGTTTTGTTTTATTAATTATGCTGATGCAGAAAGTGCAAAGAATGCTATGGACAATTTGAATGGAAAGAAAATTACCGATGATGGACAAATAGATGAAACATATGATCCTAAAAAAGAGGAAGCTACTGCATCAACAAGTGGAGCAGCAAATCAAACAACAGGAACAGATGCTGATAAGACAGATAAAAATGATAAGAATAATAAAGCAGATAAAAATGAAAAGGGTGACAGTTCAAATGCAAATAATAATGCAACAGCAACAGGTGCAACTACTACTGATACTACCACAACACCAGGGGAAACTACAACTACAACAGCTAATGCCGATTCAACAGGTGCAAATAATAATAATGGTTTATCTCCAAATACGAATACATCCAATACAACAACTGGTAGTAGTAATAATTCTATTAACTTAAATGAAAATAATAATACAGCTGGTAATAATAATAGCACAAACAACAATAATAATAGTGGTAGCAGTATGAATAATGCTGGAAGTGCTAAGAAAGATGAAACTGCCGCATCCGATTGTGCAGATACACCAAATATTTTATATGTTGGTCCACATCAATCAAGAGCTAGAAGACATGCAATATTAAAAGCCAAATTTGACAATTTAAATGTAGAGAATAAGAATAAACACCAAGGTGTGAATTTATATATAAAAAATTTGGATGATGGAATTGATGATATTATGTTAAGAGAATTATTTGAACCATTCGGTACTATAACATCAGCAAAGGTTATGAGAGATGAAAAAGAACAAAGTAAAGGCTTTGGTTTTGTATGTTTTGCATCTCAAGAAGAAGCAAATAAAGCAGTAACAGAAATGCATTTAAAAATAATTAATGGAAAGCCATTATATGTAGGATTAGCAGAAAAAAGAGAACAAAGATTATCAAGATTACAACAAAGATTTCGTATGCATCCAATTAGACATCATATGAATAATCCATTAAATACCCCAATGCAATATGCATCACCTCAATCACCACAATTACAATTTAGTCAGAATACATTAAGTTATGGTAGACCAGTTATAACCGCCTTTAATCAAAATAACTTAATATCATGGAGACATCAACAAGCCGCTCAACAACAAGCAGTACATCAACAAGCCGTACATCAACAAGCAGCTCAACAACAATTAAATTTCAATACAAACTTAAGAGGTCAAATTAATCAAATGAGATTATATACACAAAATAATATGATGAATAATAATTTAAATCAAAACAAACCTAATGCTCAATTACATCATAACCAACAATATGTACCAAATGCTTTAGCTCAGAATGGACAACAACAACCAAATTTAAATGCAGCTGGTCAACATAATGCTCAACAATTACAACAACAAGGAAACAATCAATTGTTAAATAATAACATGCGTAATATGAATAATAGAGCTAATCGCAATATGGGAAATTTGGGTAATATGAATAATCAAAAACAACTTCCATTAAATATAAATAACAAACAACAAAATGCAGCATCTCAAGCTAACCAAATGAATCATCAAGCTCAACCACAAGGAGCACAAGCACAACAAAAAAATCCACAACAAATGCAACAAGTCCCACAAGGAAATAATTTTAAATTTACTGCACAAGCAAGAAATCGTATGGAGTTACCAAATAAAAATGCAAACAAAGTTAATACAATGAATAATAATATGAATGTTAATTTTAATAATAATTCTACATTAACAGCTGCTGCATTAGCATCTGCACCACCATCTATGCAAAAACAAGTATTAGGAGAGAACTTATTTCCTTTAGTAGCAAATTATCATCCAACCTTAGCTGGGAAAATTACAGGAATGATGTTAGAAATGGACAACTCAGAATTACTCATCTTGTTAGAAAATGAAGAACAACTTAAAAAGAAAATAGACGAAGCACTTGTAGTCTTGCAAAAGGCAAAATAAAAGGATAAGGAAATAATTTATATTATATATATATATATATATATATATATAATAAAATATATAATGACAGACGGACAGCTCTATAAATATCACCTTAAATGTTTAATATATAATTTATATATGATTAATGTAATACCCCGAAATATATTATTATATCAACATATATAAATATATACATATTGTATATATATATATATATATATATATATATATATTATATGTTGTGTATATATATCTACTATGGTATTATTATTTATTAATATCTTAAAGGGGATTATGCATAATTCAAAACATAAATTTATTATATGCACAAAAAATTATATATTTGTTTTATATGTATATATATATAAATGAAAAAAAAAAAAATTAAAAAATATGTAAAAAAAATAAAAAAAAATGAACAGATTTAATCCCATCCAATTAACTAACAATTAACAGATATTTATAAAAAATAAAAAAATAAAAAAATAACAAAATAACAAAATTAATAAAAAAAAAATATATATATATTAATATATACGTGAATTATATTAAAATTTTATAAAAAAATAAATATTTTTTTGTATAAGAAGTAAAATATATATATATATATATATATAGTATTATTACATAACAACCATATATAGAAGACATAAAAAAAAAAAAAAAAAAATAGAAGAATCATATTTTAAAAATATAACTAATTTTTTTTATATATAACAAAAAAAATATTTTAAATAAATGTAATTTTGTGTATTTCAGAACCCCCCCCAAAAAAAAAAAAAAAAAAAAAAAAAAAACAAAAAAAAAAGAATAAAATGAAATAAAATAAAATTAATAAAAAAATACATATATGTTTATAATATATGTAAATAAAAAATAAATTTTGTGTGTATACAGAAAAAAAAAAAAAAAAATAACTGTTTTAAGAATTATTTATATCTAGACATTTTTTTGTTATATAAAAAAAAAAAAAAAAAAAAAAAATTAATATGCCTTATTTTTATATATTCTGACAAAAATATTACATAAATATATATTATTATCTTTTGTATATTATGAATAATTTTTCTTTTTCTTTTTTTTTTTTACAGATACATATATATGTTATTATATATATGTATATGTATTTATTTATATTTTTACACAATAACATATTTATTTTTTTATTTTTAATGTTTTCAAAAGAGCTGTAGCTGTATTATTTAAATAATAGATATTTTATAAATAAAACATATATTATATATATATATATATAAATGCTCATATCGATGTTTTTATTTTTATGTATATATATGTATTTAAAGAAAAATGAAAAAACAAAAATTTTGTAAAGTATTAATTATATATATATATATATAATATATATATATATAATATTATACATATATATGTATATTCATAAATCTTTTAAGTCCTTTTATATTAATCCTATAATATTTTAAAGAATTTATAAGACATTGAAAGAAAAAAAAAAAAATAAAATAAAATAAATACTAAAATAAAAATTTAAAAAGAATAAAAAAAAATGTATTAAAGTATTCTCTTATATGTAATAATTCCTTTTAACATGGAGCTTTTGTAAAATATTTATGTATGATTGTTATGCTTAAGAGCGAAAAAAGAAAAGAAAATTAAAACATAATAATGATATAATATTATATTATGTATGTTTATATTATCAAACCGTTATTTCATATTAAAATTTTGTAACGTTATCACGCACTATGTATATTTAGATTATTTTTTCCTATTATATTTTTTATATATTATAAAAAAGAACTTCAAAATTAAGGGTTTTTTAAAAGGATAATAAAAAATATTAAATATATATATAAGTGCATTATATATATATATAAATATATATATTTTAAAATAATATGTTTTCATTATTGATCAGTAATATATATATATATATATAATATAGAACCTTAAAATATATTATAAAGTTATTTCTTTATTTCTCTTAATATTAAAAAAAAAAAAAAAAGTTTGTTATTTCTTATAATATTAAAATTATATAATAATTATCCATATGTAATACCAAAGAGGAATAAAAAAAAAAATATTACAAATATTATATATATTTTTTTAAATAAAATAAATATTATTAACGCAAATAAGGAAATATAATAATATTTAAAAAATTCGTTTATTTCATAAACTATAATTAGGAGAAACTATATGAAAAAAAAAAAAAAAAAAAAAAAAAAAAGAAACCTACATTATGTTATTTTTTAAAGTCATACTATATGTATAATAATTTTCATTTGGCCTTTAAAATAATATATATAATATTACATATATATATATATATATATATATATATATATATATAATATATTGTTATTATTTTAATATATTTTGAAGTTACATTATATATTCTTCATATATACATATTGAACTTTTTTATAAAGAAAAAATAATATATAATATAATATAATAATATATATGTAATATTTTAATATATTATTTATTATTAATAATTTCTAAGATTATATATTATTACTCATAATTTATTAAATAAAAATTGGTACATTACATTTTTTTATAAAAAAAATAGTTTTATTTTATAATATATAACAATTAAAATATATAATTTAAATTAATATACAAATCCGACGTCATAATTTTTATTTAAAAAAATAATAATAATGTTGAAAAATACAACGTCAAAAATTAAAACATAATAAAAAAAAAAATAATAATAATATAATAAAATAAATAAGAAAAGAGGAAAAGTAATATATATATATAATATATATATATATATATAATATATAATATTTTTTGATAGTTACAATATCATCACTTATATATATGACATAGTTAATTATTTATTTACTTTTTATTTATTTTTAATATGTATCTTTTTAAAATTTCCTAATTAATTATTTTTCCTTAAATTAAAAATTTTTGTTATAAAATAAACGAACGTGTATATTTTTATATATAAAATACACCTTATTATTTTATTTTTTTTTTAAACTATAATAATATATACATTAATTTTTTAGACTATGCATAATAATCACATATTTGAAGATGATGATATAATTCTGACAGATAGGTTTTTAAGTGATGAAAGCAGTGAAAATGATAAAAGAGAAAAAAAAAAATATATTAAAGAAAATAAAAAAAATATAGAAAATGTTTCAAATGTACTATTAAATAATAATTTTAATAAAAATGTGGGAATGAAAAGAAATAATTCTATTTTTAATAATGAAGAAAATAAGGATAAAAATTATTTTACTAATAATGATCTTATAGAACATAAAAATAAATCATTATTAAAAGATAAATCAAACGAATTTAGTTTTAACAAACATAATTATTCAAATACAAGATATGATAACAATGTCACAGGAAATTATTTCGATTTCGATAATTATTATGTATCTAATATGGACAATACAAATAATCCAGAAAAGGAAATTTATAAATATGATGAAAATATAGAAATAGATGGAAAAAATAAAAAAAATAATAAACGCTTAAAAAGAAGTACTAGAGTTTGGCATGATTCAGATGATGACATTGATGTTAAAAATGAACATCTTGATACATACGGAAATTATTTAAATGAAGAAAAATTTCATAGTGATGATTCTAATGAATTTAATTATGTAGATGAAAAAGAAGATGAAAATTTAATAAGGAATATAGAAGCACATGATAATGTTTTTGAAGAATATATTGATGAACATGTTCATATGGAAAACATTTCTTCAAACACTAATAAAGATGCTATTTCTCATATTCAAGCTGATGATATTTATATTTTTGATGATGAGAAAATAGATATGCATATACAAAAAAAAAAAAAATGGAATAAAAAAAATGATAATAATATTTTTTTAAAATATTTTTTACAAAAATTTACCATACATCAAATAGAAGAAAAAAAAGTAAAACAATTAGTATGCTTACCAAAAAGTAATTTGATATTTCCTGTATACAATTTAAATTTATACATGTTGAAATATGAAGATAATAGTTTAAATATATCCAAAAAAATATCCTTTAAAAGAAAAATCAAATATGTACAAGAATATAAGGATAATTTATATATTCTGTCTTATGATAATTTCTTAAGAAATTATAATTTGGAAAAGGGGTAAGAAAATAGTCAAAATTTTAAAATAATTCGTATAATAATGAAATGTACAAAATATAACTTAAGTGTGAATCATAAATAAAAAAAATAAAAAAAAAAAAATTACACACATGTATAATATATATATATATATATATATATATATATATATATATATGTATGTATGTATGTTTGTATAAAAAGTCCTTATAGGATGCATTCGAATCCACTTATTTGTACAATATCATTTTAAATATATATGTACAATAATTTTTTTTAAAAGCAAAATTTATTTATTTACACGAAAATTAAAAATATTTACAAACTTTTATTATTCAAATTGAATTTATATATATATATATATATATATATATATATGTATATATTTTTTTTTTTTTTTTTTTTTTTTTTTTTTAGGCTTGTGTACAAAAATAGAATCCATTATGATAAATTAGACATATCTCTACCAAGAGAAATAAAATTTGTTGATAAAAATACAGAGGATGAGAATAATACTTCAAGTTCTTATTTATTTTCTCTATCGTTTCAAAATAGTGGTAAAATAAATGTATATGATTCAAGGAGTTATGATATTATTAAGACATTTGAGATGAGTAATAAATATGTAGGTATGAATTTTCATAAAAAAAGTAATAGTCTTTTTGCTTTAGATGAAAAAGGATATTTATATAATTGGTGCTTGAATACAAATAAATTGATAGATAAATTAGTAGATAATTATTCTATTTTCCCATCATGTTTAAATATTTATAATGATTATTTAATAACGGGTTCATGTAACGGTTTTTTAAATTTGTTTGATATTAATAATTTGAATACACCAATAAAAAGTTTTAAAAATTTGACCTTACGAGTTCATGATATTGTATATAATCCTTCACACAATATGCTTTTATATTATACAGATATAATGAAAAATGGCATAAAATTAATTGATCTAAAAACTAAATATGTTTATTGTAATGTCCCATGGTTTAACATTAATGTTAAATATAATATATATGCAGCTAATTTTTTTAATAATGGGAATAACCTTTGTTTTGCAGTCTCAAGCAATTCGTTTTATGTATATAACATATACTAAAACAAGTAATTGTTATTATTATTATATTATTATTATTTTTTTTTTTTTCGTGTTGTTATTTTATGAAATTTGAATAATGTATGTACAGTTAATTTTTATTTTTTTCATCTATTACCATCACCCCCTTCCTCACATTTTGAGGAAAGAGAAAAGGAAACATATTGAATAATTTTATATTATATTTTTTAAATGAATAAATAAATAAATAAATAAATAAACATATATATATATATATATATATATGTGAATATTACATAAACTTTTATATATATCCTTGTTTATGTGTGCATATAAAAAAGTTAACTTTAAGAAATAAAAAATATTATTTGAACATATGAAAATATTTTAAAAAATTTATAAGCACATTATTCAAAAGTACAAATAGGTATTGTATATTTATATTTTTATTAACTAATAATTATATATGGTTTATGTGGTTTTTTAAAAGTATCAATTTAATAAAAAAAAAATATATAAAATGAAAAATATTATTATAAAAATAAATAATATATTTAATATAATATATTTAGGGATAGACCTTTGGTAAAATGACGATATTATATTATAGGTAGGAACATTTTATTACGATTATATAATTTATTATCCTATAGTCTTTATATGTATATAATATATAAATATATATATTTATATAATACATTAATTATAAATTTATTTGTATTTTTTTTTTTTTTTTTTATATATAACCTTATTAAATTATTACATATAATAGTAAAACTCTAAAAAAATATTATTGATTCTAAAAAAAAAAAAAAAAAAACAGTAAAATGGTATAATAAATATATAAATTTTACAAAACACATTTTATAAACACATAAAAAATAGATTATATAAATAAAATAACAAAATTATATATTAAATATAACCATACCTTTTTTGTATTATAATATGCGCATATAAATTTTATAATTTTTTATCTTGTTCAAAAAAAATTTCATCATATATATATAAAGTTTTATATATTATTAAAAATAGAAATACATATATATTTATTATAATATTTTCCCTCATGTGCTTTTATATTATTACTTCATTATATTTATTTTTAATAAAAATATTATATTATTTTTTTTTTTTTTTCAAAGGGTAATTCTTATTTAATTTTTTTTTTAATTTATATATTTTCGTATTTAAAAAAAAAAATACAAAAATATATATTTTTATTTTTAGTTCCTTTTTTATGTAAAAATGTTTTTATATTGTGTAATTATACACATGATATAACAAATATATTTTAATGATACATATATGATTATATATAATATATATATTATATATTTTTTTTTTTCAATATATGTGTTTTTAAATTATTTTTTTTGGTACGTTATAATAATATATTAATGTAATTATTATTTTCATGATTTAAAAAAAAAAATTAAATATCAAATATATTTATTTATTCACATTCATATGTTTAAATCATATATATATATATATATATATATATATATATATATTTTTAATATAAATAAATTTTAATATAATATTTTTATTTTTTTATAAATATATCATATATATATATATATATGTATAATGTGCTAATAAATATATTATAATTATTTATAAAGGCAAAATAAATAAATATACATACATTTTACTTATAAATAAATATTTATTTCAAATGCATTATTAAGAATTTACAGAATAATTTTATTATTTTATTTATCACATATAAAATAAGTATATATATTATATATATGTGTGGACAGTAAAAAAAAATAATACAATACAATAATAAAAAGATAAAAAGGTGAAACCTTTTAAACCTTTAAATTTAATAAGAAAGAGGGGCAAATAAGAACTCACATAATATATATATATATTTATTTATTTATAATTATAACAATTTATTATTTATTTATTTTTTTATTATCTCATTTTAAAACTAAGAAAAAAATGTCAGAAGTAAATGTAACAAAAGTTATTGTAAATAATCCTATATGTGATATATTAGACCCATTTGTTTTTACTATTGAATTTGAAGCTTTGAATAAATTAGAAGCTGATTTAGAATGGAAAATTTTCTACATTTCGGCTGTAAATAATGAAGGAGAAAGTAATCAAGATATTGAATTAGATAACATTTTCCTAGGACCAATTGAGAGAGGAGTTATGATGTTTGATTATGCTGTAAATCCCCCTGACTATAAAAATGTATGGATAAAATATTGAAAATGTATATGTATATGTATATATATATATATTTATTTATTTATATGTTAAAATATGAATTTTTATATTTTTCCTTTTCACAGATGGATATTGATAGCGTTTTAGGACTTCAAGCTATTTTGATATCGGCAAATTACAAAGAAAAGGAATTCATTAGAATTGCATATTACATGAATTCATTTTACAAAGATATGGAATTAAGAGAGAATCCTCCTGTAGTTCCACAATATGATAAAATATGTCGTCATATATTTGTTGAAAACCCTAGAATTGTAAAATTTAGCATAGGTTGGGATTCTGAAGAAAAAGATGAATTTAAAGAATTTGATAAAGAAATTGAAAAAATTGAATTACTTAATTGTACACAAATTAAAGATGAGAATGAAAATAATTCAAATATAACTAATCAATCTACACAAGGAAATTTTGTGCTTTCGAATAATGATCCTAATAATAACAATAATAATAATAACAATCCTAGTATTACATCAAGTATGATTTTTAATAGTAATATTGTAAATAATAATTTCAATCAAAATAATTTCTTAAAAAATAATGAATTGTCATCTGATTTAGACAAATGTGAAATTTTTAATGCAAATATAAATGGAATTAGTAGAATTACAATTGACAATAAAAACTCTTAATTCTTATGCATATATATTTATTCCTTTATTTATTTGTATATGTGCATAAATAAATGTTATATTTTATATATATATTTTTTTTTAATTCCTATTTTACCTTATTCACATATGTTAATTCATATGTATAGTTTTTATTATCATTATATTCTATGACATATATACAGTTATATTTAATACTTATATTCATCTATATATATTTAAGATGTTGTATAAACAACTTATGAGTGTTTTTATATGACACTTTTTATATAGAGAGTAATTTATTTTATCCCTTTTTTTTTTTTTTTTTTTGTTATTTTTTTATCAAAATGGATGTAATATATATATATATATATATATATATATATATATATATATATATATATGTATATATGTATATATGTTCAAAGTTGAAATTAAAAAAAAAAAAAAAAAAAAAATTATTCCGTGTTGTCAATATTTTAAATGGCTAGCTACATTTTTTTTTTTTTTTTAATACTCATATAAATTTGTGTATATATATATATATATACATATTAAATAATATTTACATAAAATATGCATATATACATTTATATATTTTTTTATTTTTTATTAATTTTTAGATTGAAAAAAAAAAAAAAAAATTATAATAATATTATCAAAGATTAAAGATTTTTTTTTTTTCTTTTAAAGAAACGTTATATAGGATGAATTATAATAAACCCAAATGGATTAAAATCAACATTTTTTTTTTTTTTTTTAATTATTTAATAAAAATTTCATGTTTAGACAATATCTTTTTATGAAAGTATATGTAGAATTGTAAATGGTCTACAAGAATAATACGAAACAAATGTATTCAATACATACATATTTTTTTTTTTTTTTTTTTTTTCTATTTTTTAAATAATATTTTACATATATATATTTTTTAATTCTATATTTTTTCCACGTTCTTATATTTAAATGTATTCCTAAAAATAAGCGTGTAAAAATATGTGTATTTTTTTAAAGAATTGGTTAACTCATATTATGAACAACCCAATTGTTTGTTGCACATTTGCAACCATATCACTATAATATATATATATATATATATATGTTTAATATTATGTATTTTATTTTTTAATTTTTATATTATATATATTTTAAGTTCTTTTTTTTTTTTTTTTTTTTCTTTTAAATACAAACAAAAAAAACATTAAAAAAAAAAAAATAAAAATGTATTATTTTTACATATATTATGTATTTAAAAAAAAAATGTTCTTAAAAGCATTTCAAAATGTGTTATATCTAAAAAATTAATATTTTTACCTAAAAATTGTGCTTTTCTTCTTATTTTTTTTTTTTTAATCTTTTCACATATAGATATTTTAAAATATTATAATTTAACAAAAATTGTGAAAAATAGGAATATCTTTTTATTATTGATAGAAGAAATATTATTTAAATAATTCATCTTTTTTTACATACTTAAAGTAGAACTCATAAAAGGGGTAACGCAATCTGTCCCAGACATTTGAAAAGCTATTCATGGCTGGTCTAACATCGATATATATCTACAAGGAGAAAAATATTAAGAGATATATATAAGCATATATATATATATATATTTTTTTTTTTTTTTTCTTCTTACGTTTTTGTCATCGTTTATTGATTCATCATTATAATAATCCAGGATATATTTTACTTGGGTACCACATCTATTAACATACCAGTCGTGTCTATCAAAAGGCCTTCCCATACTAATATTAAAAAAAAGAAAAAATTTTAAATAAATTCATAAGTAAATAAATAAATAAATATATAAAACAAATGAAAAATATATATATTATTATTTTCCCCCAAATTTAATATAAATACATATTATATTTTTACAAAAAAAAACCTTTTACACTCTTTTTATTATTATTATTATTTTTTTTTTTTTTCCCTCTTTATAACAAAAGAAATAAAATATTTCATATACATTTATAGAAATTATCCTTACCTTGAAAATATGCTTCTAAATCTTGCCTTTATTGATAGGTCATCGAATTTACCAAGAAATCGATGTAGAGTTACATCTGTGCAACTCCTATAAGGGATAAAATATATATGTTCACATATATATATATATATATATATATATATTTATTTATTTATTTATTTTATTCGCATATATTAACATACCAATAAATTATTTTTCACAAATTTTTTCATTCTTTATTTTTATTTACCTTTTATGCATATGCTCATATTTAAGAATTTGTTTCCATGATTCTTCATTAACTTCATTGTGAACACTTACCACAGCATCAATATAATTCTTATCTATATCTTTATTTTTTCTTATTAATGAATTATAAAATTGTTGAGATGAAGGATAAACCCAATATT
The DNA here is from genome assembly GCF_000002765.6 of Plasmodium falciparum 3D7. Lineage (NCBI taxonomy): Eukaryota > Apicomplexa > Aconoidasida > Haemosporida > Plasmodiidae > Plasmodium > Plasmodium falciparum. The sequence goes on from NC_037284.1 coordinate 1,001,616, forward strand.
CGTTATTATTTTTTGGAATTGAAGATACGTGTCTTTTTTTATTAAATGTAAAATCATTTTCATCTGTTAAGGAGACATTGGGAATCTCGGGCATCATATTTCTTTCGTTAATTTCTAAATATAATAAAATATAAATTAAATAATACAAATATTTTTATATGAATTAACATAACATATATATATATATATATATTAATATATTTATATTATTATAAACGCACCATGTTGTATAATTTTCGTTCCATCTGAACATCCCAATTTTGTTGAAGATGGGCATTTTATCTTTTCTTCATTTTTATTGAAAGTACATGCTGGACTTAAATTCTGCATATTTATTTATTTCGCTTTTGTTCCTTATAAGTATGTATTTATAACTATATACATATTATACACAAATAACTTTATATATATATATATATTTTAGTGTGAATAAAAAATAAATATCATTTTATATTCTAATCCATGTGATTTTATATTTTCTTCTCATTTTTTTTTTTTTTTTTTTTTTTTTCTTATTTATCCATTTCTTATGAATCCTTCAAAACAGTTCTATATTAATTTATTTTTATACACCAATGGAAAGAAGAAAGATATAATAAAATATATTATTTTTTATACAAATAAAAATATATAAAATAAAAATATAATATATTATTATTATATTATATATATATAATATTATGTTGCATAATTAAATCACATATAATTTAAAAAAAAAAAAAAATTACAACTTCAAAAATTTATGTTTTCTATATACAGTATCATTAATTTAATAATATATATATTATTATATTTAAGTTCTAAATTTTTATCTTTTAAAACGAAAAAAAAAAAAACACAACATATATTATGTTTATATTTCCCCTCAACATGTATATAATATATATATATATATATATATATATTGTACATATGTGGTATAAATGATTTACCTAATATTTTTCATAATCCCTTTATAGAAAGGAAAAATTTAGAATTTCATACGTAGAAGTTTTATATGTAATTCTACAAAAAATACATATTAAATAGTTTTATAAAACATACATCCATCAATTTATGTTATTATTATATAATATATATTATATAAATACGAAATAAAAAAAAAAAAAAAAAAAAAAAAAAAGTAAAATTACTAGTGCCTCTTTATGTAACAAAGTAACATCCTTTGAGTTTAAAAATATGGCCATATTATTTTATAATATACTTTATAAGGCACATATGCATTACAAATATATATTAATCGGTGATACATTTAAATAAATATTTAAAAAAAAAAAAATAAATAAATAAATAAATAAAAATTTCTAATTAAATAGATATAAATTCATCAAATGGATATAGTGTTGCTTCATTTATATGTCTGAAATTATAAAACAAATATTTAAACCATAAATATAAAATTTACATATATATATATATATATATATATATAAAATATAAAATATAATACATAGAAATATGTAGAGGGTGTTTTTATAAATAACATTATTTAAAGATTCAAGAACAAAAATAAATAAAATATATATATATATATATATATATATATATATATATATATAACATATAATGACAAATATGTTTCTATTTAATTTGAAATATATTTTTTCTTGGATATAATTTCTATATTTTTATCCTTTGAATAAGACATGATAATTTCCTTATTAACGTTTAATTTACAGTCTACAAGATGTTTTTTGAAAATACTATATTCAACTTTTTTTTCTTCATATACATTTTTGTATATAATATCATTAATTTTAATAGCTTCATCTATTCTTTCAAATAAAAGTTTTAATTCCATTTGTTTTATTTTATTATGCATATGATTTATATAATCCTCTTGTAATTTATCCGTTTCTCTATTTAACAAATCGTTATCAAACCATTTGTTATTAAAAGGAAATGACTGCATATCGCAATCTGATTTATATTCTTTTTCAGTATCTAATAAATCTATACAAATAATATTATTATCACTACTTCCATTTTTATGATCATCATTATTTTTATTTGTAACACTTCCATTATAGTGATTATCATCATTATTTTTATTAATATTTTCCTGTTCAACTATAGTATCCTTAAATATACTATCATTCTCTGTGATATAATTTTCCTTAACATTCGATAAGTTATCCAATATATGTTCTTCTTCTAGATTATCAGAATTTATAAATTGATCATGTTTTTGTCTTAAATAGTCTTGTATTATTATTAATTCATTAACAATTATTTTCCTAGATAATCTGTTACTTTTTAAACCGAATAAATCCATGAGCCCTTCGAGAACTGCATTGTGAGCTTTATTTAAGTCAATGTTTAAAATGGATACTTCATTTAAATTTTTATCTACTACATATTTATCATTTATTTTATAATTTTTGTTTTCGTTCCCTTTTAATTCTTCATAAATATGATCTTTCATTTTACCATATGGATTTTCTTTTTCATTGGTATGATAATATTTATTTGAATATGTTTCATTTAAAACATTTATATTCTTATCATCATAAGAATTAACAGAATCATTATCTGACGAATCATCAAATAAATTCATACTCATAGCTGTTAATCCATTTTTCAATTTATCATTACTTTTTGAAATATTATTATGTACTAAAATTGTATCTTTTCTCATTTCATCTTTATTACAACATTTATTATAATCTTGTTTTTCGTTTACGTTTAATGTAAAATCACTATCTTCATCAATTATTATAACATCATCATCATTATTAATATTATTATTATGGATATTACTATCAATATTATTATTATTATTATATTTATCCTTTTCAATTAATTTAGAATTCCCAGTATTATTATTATTTTTATTCATACTGTTTATATTATCATTATCACAAAAATGAAATAACGCAGACTCAATATTTTTATCTATCTTGTTTTCTTCTTCTTTATTTCTATTAGTTACATGTTTTATTTGATCATCATCACTATCAAATAAACTTTTATTATATTTACAAATATTTTCTTTTTCTTCATTTAAAATATTCTTTTCATTATTTATTTTATTTTTATTCATAATAATACTTTTATTACTATCTTCACAAGATGTAAAACTGATTGTTGTTTTTTCTTTAGTTAACTTCAAAATATTAACATTTTCATTCATATTATTCACATCATCAACATTTAACTTGAACTTTTCATATTCATTATTTAAATGCTGTTTACTATTATTTTTTATATTCTTCTCATTACTATTGACTTGATTTTTTTTATCGTCACAGCTATTATATTCAACATTCCCACATTTTATTTTCTCACAATTATTCTTATTTCTATCATCACTATGATCATTATTATTACTACTTGAAATAAACATGTCATTATAGCTCTTTCTATCATTACTACTAAAGCGCAAGGAATTATTAGGTTTATTTTTTATATGTTTTAAATAACTATTTTCCTCTGAATCACTTCTTTGATTTTTCTTCTCTTCTAAAATATTATCATTGTTTGCTTTTTTTCTTTTAAAAATATTATCTTCGTTTGAATTATTTTCAAAAATATCTTCTTCAAAATATTTTTTATTATATATATCACTTCCGCTGTGTCTTTTCCTATTATAAATAGAATCACTTTTGTTATTAATTTCCTTATAATGATTATTACTATTGTTTAAATTATTTGAATCATATGAATATTCCCAATTCAAGGAATCAATTTGTTCATATGATTCCCCCTTAAAATTATTTTCCTCTTTTGATGAATCAGTGAAAAGGGTATTTTCATTAATATGGTTACATGGAATATTACATTTTTTTTCACAATTTTTATTATTATTATTGTTATTATTGTTATCATTATTATCATTATTATTGTTATCATTATTATCATTATTATTGTTATTATTATTGTTATTATTATTGTTATTATCATTATTATTGTTATTATTATTATTATTTATTAAATTATTTTCTTTTTCATTTATTATGTTTATATTATCATATATAATGGGGTCCTTTTCCAATACAATATCTGATATATTTGCTTCCTTATCATTCAAAAGATTTACTTTACTATGGTACATGTTTTTTTCTTTTTCTTTTTTTTCATGATCATAATTATAATCATTTATTATATCAAAATGGGATTTATTTGTATCATCGTTTTCATTATAACAACTCGATATTTCATATACTTCTCTATCATCTATAGTTTCACATAAATTTATAACAGTATGACTATCTACCTTATTATTCTTAGATATACTACTTTCATTTGTCGTCTGGTTTTTCAAGGTATGATAAGACTTAACAGTGTTATCATATGGTTCGATATTATTTTCATTTGAAGTATAATTCTCTACACTAGGATTATTTATAACATCTTTATTATAATCAACAAGTGGTTGAGATTCATCATTATTACATTTATCATTATTTATAATATCCTTTTTGTCATTAATATAATGCAATGAAGGATTATCCTTTTGTACATCGTCTAAAACATACTTAAACTTTGTATTATTTTTATAATCATCACTTGAATTTTTTTTATTTTCGTCATGGATATGTTCCTTATCATCAACTTTTTTTTCATTGTATATATAAACTGTATCAAAAGAAGTAACTTCATTATTTTTGATAACTTGTTTTTCTATACAATATTGTGATAATTTATATAATGAACTTTGTTCTTTGAAAAAAAATATATCATCTATGTTTGATTTATATTTGTTTGGACTTTTGCATTTGGTATTTAAAAATTCATCTTTTTCTTTGTCTACATTTTTGTTTTTATCGATTTTATTATTTTCATTAAAATTATTTAATACATTAAATAAATTCATTAATTTGGAATTTACCTTAGTATCTACAGTGTAACATGTATTATATATATCTATTTTTAAAAGTTTCAAGAATATAGGACAAAAATTATTATTTTCAAAAAATCCACCAGGAATTATTACTTTATTAAAAACATCATCCATTACACTTTTTTTTCTTTTCTCTTCTTCTTTAAATAACGAATTTTTTATATGTTCTACCATATCTCTCATTTTTTCTTCTTTTAAGCATTTTAAGCAGGTATTTGTATGGTTATCCTTAATATTATCTTTTTTGGTATTAATAAAATTTTCTTCCTCATCCTTAGTATCATAATTATTAACACTATAAAAGCTACTGCTAGTATAGTTTTTATTAACTTCACTACAATTGCTAATACTATTACTGACAAAAATGTTATTATTATTATTATTATTGCAACTTTTCGTTTTATTACTACTATTAAGTGTGTCATTACTTTCATTTATTGTGTTGGTACTTTCATTTATTGTGTTGGTACTCTCATTTATTGTATTCGTACTATCATTTATCGTATTACTACTTCCAGAATTATTACCATCTTCCCTATTATTATTATTATTATCACTATACATTGTATTGTCAATTCCACTTATAAAATTTCGTTCAGGCTTTAATAGTACGTGATTATTTTTATTTGGTATATTTTTATTTTTTATTTCGTCATTATTTTCTTTATGTGCATTTTCTATATTCGTTTTATCTTTAAAATTATATAATAAATTTTTATATATTTCACAATTAATATTTTCTGTAGACATTACAGAATTTAAATTTAAATCTATCATACATTTTTGTAGACAATCTAATAGATATGCTTCTTGTATTTTATATGCTCTAATTTTATTCTTTACTCTTAATAATTTTTTTATAATGTTTTTGTAAAATTCATCTAAAGATTCTCTATCCTTTGGTTTCTTTAACCATATAGGCACTTTAATTGTATTCTTCCATCTTTGAATATCATTATAAAAATAAACATCACTTTCATCACTTGAACATTGTGGAGTACTTTTTAAATTTTTTACATCATTTTCTTTTTTTTTAGAGTCACTATTACTTTTATTTTTCTTTTTAACTGTTTCTGATTTTTTTTTGCTTTTATTACTATTATTAGATATTTTCTTAATTTTTCCCATATGTAAGTTGATTTAAAAAAAAAAAAAAAAAAAAAAATTTATAAATACATATAAAATATAAATGTCAGTATGATATTTATTTATATCTTTCTAATACATATATATATATATATATATATGATATTTATTTATTTATTCATTTTAATCAATTCAAAATATAATATAATATAATATAATATAATAATTTGGTAATATGGAATGAAACCATATTTATTTATTATTATTTTGGTTTTATCATTTTATTTTAATTTATAATTGATTGTTTTAGATTAATATAATTAATTGTAAAATAATCTAAGTAAATTTTTTGAATATTTTCAAAATTTTCTAAAATAACTTTTTATTCTTTTATTTAGAAAAAATACAAAACCCCCCAAAAAAAAAAAAAAATAATAATAAATAAAAAACAAAACAAAAAATATATATATATATATTATATATATATATAATATTATCGTTGCAACCACAAATGTTGTAAAACAATCAAATTATATAAAATTTATTATTTAAATTAATATTGTACATATATTTATAATATATATTATTATATATGTATTATCTATAAATATATATAATAATATATATATAATTTTTTTATTAAAAATTTTAATTTTTCATAATTTAGATGAAATACAAAAAATTTAGAAACAAAATTATGTATACATAAGAATTATGTATTTACAATCATAAAAATATAGAAAAAAAAAAAAAAAAAATTATATATATATATATAATAACATATATATTTATATGTAATATATAATATATTTATAAATATCTTTATTTTGATATATAATTTAAAAAAAAAAAAAAAAAAATTCATAATTATATTATTAAATTATTATGTAAAAGTTGCACCAAATTTTTAATACATAATAAAAAAATATGAACTTTTTTATAATGTTATAAAATAATAAATGGTAGCAAAAAGGCAAAAAATATAATAATTTCAAATATTTTAAAAACTTTTGATTGACTGCTTGATTTTATATATTTAAATATTTATTTCTATATATTTTTTTTGTATTTATCTGTTTGTATATTTTTATATCTTATTAAAATTGATTTTCTTTCTTTTAATATATCTTTAAGGGATAACATAAATAAAATCCTTTATTTACAATATAATTGATAACTTTTTTTTTTACTTTTTGTTTTTAATTTTTTGTATTCTTAGTTTTTTTGATTTAAGTATTTTATTTTATTTTATTTTATTTTTTAATTAAAAAATACATATATAAAATTATATATACATATAATAATATAATATATATATAAAATATTTATTTATTTATTTATTTATATATATATTTTATAATATGAACATTTATAACTATTTCGTAGCTTAGAAATGAAATAGGTAAATGGCTAATCATATAATTCGTATTATTTTATTTTATTTTATTTTAATTAATTTTTTTTTTTTTTTATGTGTGTGTTTAACTGATTTTCTACCAAATACAAGTAAAAAGATATTGTTTTTCCTTTTTTACAATGTGGATAAAAATTAAAAGATAAAAAAAAATATATTTTTTTTTTGAAATTGTAAAAATATTATAATATTGATTTATATATATATATATATATATATATATATAATTTAATTTAATATAATATAATTTAATTTTTTTTTTTTTTTTTTTTGTTATATATATATATATATATATATATATATATATATATATTTATTTATTTATATATAATGTTAAATAATTTACCATGTAATAAGAAATATTGGAATTCAATTTTGAGTGCTCAAAAATACCATTTCTGTAACAAGTGGTTAAGTAAAAGGTCTAATATTAAAAAAAGTGATATTTGTAAAAGATACTTTGGTGTGTCAGGGAGTTATGGATACAGTATTTTTTCAAAAGAAGGGAACAATAATTCAAATGTAGGCAAAAATAATTTACATGGATATGAAGAGAAATGTTTAATAAACAATTTCATAAAAAAAAAAAATTTTTATTTTACTAAATGGCCTGGAAAAGTATCTAAACTAGGAGGTAATTATTTTTTTAATAAAAATTATAATATGGGATTTTATCATATGCTTATAGAAGAAGAAGGAAAAATTAAAAAAGATATAGCATTAATATCAAGTTGCTATGAAAAAAGTATTCAAAATAAAACCATCGAAAATAAAATGAAAGATTTAACATGTGGATATTCTGTTCAAATTGTATTATCTGGTAAGGGTGTCAAGTGTTATTACGAAGATATAAATTATACTCCTATATTACCTAATTATAAGAATAACATAAAACAATATTATGCATTTAAAAATACCCTAAAAGATTTAAAAGTAGTAGAAAATAAATCTGATCATAATAATAATGTGGAAAATACACAAAATGTCAAAACGACTAGTAATAATAATACTCAAAATAATTATAGAACAAAAAAAGTCAAAAAATTATTTGTACGTTTAGGTATAGGAACTAAAAATATTGATATTACAAGAGTATTAACTATGCATAAAAAATATGTAAATATTAATGTTGATAAAACAGGTACCATTGTTAATGTATATGGATACAATAAAAAATATGTCGGTTCAGTTGCTTATCGTTTATATAAAATTGTTAAAATGAATGTATACACAATGAAAGGTGGTTATGTGTATCTTCATAAACCTAAACAAAAAATTCCAAAAAAGAAATAAACAATAAATTAAAAAAAAAAATATATATATATATATTTTTTTTTTTTTAAATTAATATTTTTTTAAGTATTTTTTAATTTTCACATAGGACAATATTATAAAATATGTCACTACTTAATATATATTCATAAATATATATATATATTTTTTTTTTTTCTTAAATTAATATAACTGTTAAAAAAAATTGTTTTTTAAATGAAAATTTTAATTCAATATATATATATATATATATATATATATATATATAAATTAGAAAAAAAGTGGGAAAATATAAATATATCAAAATATATTTTACTTCATGTATAACAAAAAAAAAAATTAAATTTAATTAATATGATCTAAATATTTTTTCTTATAATGCAGAACAATATTTACATATGCATTTATAAAATTTTAACAAAAAAAAAAAAAAAAAAAGAAAAAAAACATATACATATATATATATAATTTTCTTTTTTTTTTACATTTTAATCTTCCTATGGGACATGTTATTTTGAATTGATACGTAATAAATAAATAATATGCCAATTATACAATCGGTTTTCTTTTTTTTTTTTTTTTTTTTTTTTTTTTACTAAGATTACTTTTCATTTTTTAATTTTTCCTGTATTTCCTTTTTCTTTTGAGCTTTTACAGGGTCATAATATAAGACAACCAAATATCTACCAGCTACATTAAAGCCTGATAAATGATCCAGCGCATTTTTTGCATCATAAATATCATCATAAACAACAAAAGATGTTCCTTTTGTTCCTTCAGCATTTCCTTTTCTTATCTGCCTTACTGTTCCATATTTCCCAAAAATATCATATAATTCATCTGCAGATATCTTATATGGTAAATTTCTGATAATGAATTAACAAAAAAAGAAAAAAAAAAAAAGAAAATATGTTATAAAATGGAAATTATATAGGTATATAATATTATCCATGTGAACATGTTTCTCATAAGTACATAAAAAAAAAAAGAAACATATATATATATATATATTTATTTATTTTTTTTTTTTTTTTTTTTTTTTCTTTTATGCCTTACCTCACATAAAGAATTCTGCTGACCTCAGCAGGTAAACGTATATTTCTTCTGGACATTGCAAAATTGTTTTATCACAAATATATACTTAATATATATAAAATTATAATATTTATTTTAATTATTTTATTTATGGGATAAAGGAATAACCTTATTAAACGTAATAAAATAAAACATATAAATATCAATATAAAAAAAAGATAGTTTTATATATAATGAAATATTATAATTTATTTTAAGGTATCAATTAAAATACAATAAATGAATGACTTTATTTTGTTATTCTTCAATTTTTTTTTTTTTTTATAAAATACCACTTCATACTTTAATATATATATAAAAAAATATATATATATTATAATCCTATTTTTCTATTTTCTACATATTTTTATTAAATATATATATATTTTTTTATTAAAATTGAAATAAAAAAATTCCAAATATATTTTGAAGTAACTATTTAAAATATGGATTTTACTTATTTAAAGTAACAAATATTAAATTAAATTTAAAATAAAAAAAAAAAAAAAAAAAAAAAAAAAAAATTAAATAATATATATATAATATATATATATACATATATATATATATATAACGCGTATAAAAAAAAAAATTATATGATTCAAAAAAAAATTTTAGTATATAATTATTTATAAATACATTTATGAATTAATTAAATGAATTCCTTAAACTTAAAAATATATATATTATATGTATATATTTTAAATAACAAAATATTTAATTATTCATATATAATATGAAATATCATGATGGACAATAAAAATTAAACATAATTATTATTAACTCATTAATTTCTTATTAATAATATATAATGTATATAATATTAAAAAAAAAAAAAAAAAAAAAATGAAATTCACAAGGAGACATAAAAAATGTATATATATATATATATATATATATATATATTATATATTTTTTATTTATTTTTATATGTAACTATTTTAATTTGTCATTAGTTAATTATTAATAATATAAAACCAATTGTTCGAGAATTCGAAAACATGATCAAACAAATAGTTTTGTTAAATATACATAGAGGTTTTTCCTGTTCTTAATTTTATTCAACTCTCCTGAGCATACAGGAATCAAACGAAACCTATAAAAACAAAAATCATAATAAATAAATAAATTAATATATTATATATATATATATATATATATATATATATTTACAAATTGTATATACATATATAACACACATATACATCACACATATGGTATGATTTAATATTTTCTCTTTTTTTTTTTCTTACGGGCTTGTCAACTTCTTATGTAATTCATGTTGTATTATGTACAAGTTTAAAAAAGTATCTCGTTTCAAGTATATAATCGTTCCTTCTTTTTTTTGTTTTAAAGCATAATTGCTCTTGTCACTTTTTTGGTATTTTCTTAGTACCTCTTTTGTATGATTATGATTATATTTTTGTATTCCTACCTTTTCAGAATGTTCATGGTTTGGTACATGTTGATTTATGTTATTAGAAGAATATATAAAAAATACATAAATATTATTTTCATTGGTATTCATATTTATATTTGTTGATTTACTTTTATTTTTTACATGTACTTGAATTAAATGATTATGTAATATATATATTTTTTTGACTGTAAGTATTTCAATGTTATTTTTTAATAATATACTCGTGTTTTTCTTTCTTTTTGTTTCTTTATGATTTGCATCATTATATAAAAATGAGGTTTTATTTAATTTAATAGTATTAATTATATTCATTCTATTAATTCTACCTTTTTTTCTTCTTTTTATTTCTTTCTTTATGTATTTTCCATTAAATATTAGTGACATGTTCCTACCCTTTAATTTTTTTTGAAAGTAAATAAAATACATATAAAGTTGATGAGAAGCATTTTGTAAGTAAGAAAATTGTTGGTATAAATTATGATGAACAATATTTTTATAAAACTGCGTATTTTTATAATGTAAATTATTTTGTAATATATTTTTATTCACATCATTTTGTAATTTATATTTATAACTTGTTTGAGATATACTTGGATAATTCAATAAATACATATATGTAGAATTAAATTTATGTATTTCATTTTTTTCTATGTTTTGTATAGCATTATTACTTGTTCTGCTATTATTATTAAAATGTATAAAGTCCATATAATTTTTAAATGTCTTATTACGTTGTAATATTCTGAGTATTATAAATTTCCAATACATTAATATATAATAATAACTTTTATATAACTTTACATGTACATATTTTAATGTATGAATACATAAATTCATTTTATAATAAAGATAATAATTTATATTCACAATTTGTGGTTTTTTTAATAATACCATTTTATTTAATATGAATATAATAAATTTTTCATATATTATAAAAGAACTTATATTTTTTATTCTATTATTTTGTGAACATATGTTATTCATATAATATCTAATGGTTAATGTTAATGTGTAATACAATAAATCTATTAAATTATTTGTATCTATATATTGTGATATATGTGTGCATTTAAGTATTAAATATTTTTTTCGTTTTTTCCATTTTTTACAAAATTTATTCATTACATATTTATTATATTTATTTATATGTCTGAAACTATTATTTAATTTTATCTTTGCATCCATATTTTCAATTTTCCTTTTTATCATTCTTTTTTCAATATTATTAAAAAGTACTTTTGACATATATAATTTTTCATATTTATTTTTAAAAATTTTTGATATATATTCGAACTTTCTCAATTGTAGAGTTACAAAAAAATTTTTCATGATATTTTTTATGCTCGATTTTTTTTTTTTCTTTTTTTCATTGTACATAATTGATGTCACTTCATATTTCATCTTTTCCTCTCGACCTCTCAATTTTTGGCTATATAAAAAGTTTTTCATTAAATTCGTATGAATTTCTTCTAAATCTGAAACGGAAAAGAAGGAATATAATATATAATTAAGCATTATTATGTTTTAGATATATAAAAAGTAAAAAAAAATTTAAATTTGCTACTATATAAATAAATAAATAAATAAATAAATATATATATATATATATATATATATATAACGTTTTATGTTTATACATTTTTATATTACATAACGCTTTAATTGCTTACCTCTTTTTTCATGCATATGAGAAGATTCAATTTGTCCTTTCATTTTTATGCACCTTGCTAATATCATAATTTCATCAATTTGATAGGAACTTAAAAAATCGAATAAAATAAGAATACTAGAAATATCGGTATCCTTATTTCTTACTTTGTCTATTTGTTTTTCTAAATAAGTATGTATAATTTTATGATAATTTATATGTTCAAAAGTGTACTTATTTTTTAGCATATAAAAATTCGATAAAAATATGATACGTTCATTTGCTTTACATAAAAATAACAAAATATTATTGTTTATATAATTTAATATTCTCAAAAAATAGTTGTTTATTATTTTATTTTTTTTCACATATGATTTATTATTAATATATAAGTAAGTATAGTTGTTGTTCAATGAATTGATCTTTTTTACTATTTCATATACATTAGATAATAACTTAACCATAAGAATAATAAACTGATTATTATTTTTAAAATAATATTTTTCTTTTAATAAATATTCTACAATCTGTTTAATCAAAATAAACATTCTTATATTAAAAGAAAATTTCATTAAATATATTTTGCAAAAAGAATTGTTTGAAAAGAAATAAACAGGTTTTTTTTTATTACAACATTTTTTTGGTGCTATGAATGGAGTATATATACTCATCATATTATAATTATAATCATAATTATTATCACAATTATTATCATAATTATAATCATATATGTTATCATAAATATTATCATAATTATAATCATATATGTTATCATAAATATTATCATTATTATATATTTTTTCCTTCACTTGTATTATATGATTTTTTTTTTTTTTTTTTTTTTTTTTTTTTTTTTTATCATTACTAACTTTTATCTTTCGGTACTCTGCCTTTAAAACATTACCAGTTATAGATTTATTAAAGTAAAATACAAAATCTACAATATTTTTCATATCATTTAAAGAAATATCAACATGTTTGTTGAAATATATTTCCTTTAAATGGTTTAAAATGGATGTATCAAGAATGTTATACACCCCCTTTTGATATTTCAATTGATTAGATCCAATAAGCAAAGTAGATGAGAACACTTGATTACAGTGATATAATGTTATCATATTTTTATGATTAAGAGTACAAAATATATTATTTAAAAACTGTTCATTTAAAGAATTAAAATGATAATGGAAAAATAAATAAAGTGATGCATTTTTTAAATTTTTATAATATGGTTTGTGATACATTATAAAATTAGATATATATTTGATAACATCTTGATTTATGAAACATTTCTTTTTTATTAATATATTTAATAATATATGAAGATGTGTATCATTTAAATGTATAATTTTATTATTATTAAATAGAAATCTAGCTAAAAAATTAAAAACGTTATTTGATATTTTTTCATTTTTCATATTACTATAACTGTTCATTAAATCAATAATTTCTTCATGATTATAATAATTAATTTTCTTTTCCATTAAATAAGTTAACATATATATTACATCATTAAATAATAATGGGCCCTTTTTTGAAAAACAACTTAATGTTATTAATAAACTTTTTTCATCAAATGTTAAATTCATATTCTTGTATGTATTGCAAAAAAAGGTATATAATAACTTGTTTGTGTCTCTTTCTTTTATTATATCTTTACTTTTATTTATTATTTTGTTCATATCTTTCTCTTCGTATATTTTAATAAATGGTATAAATATCCTTGCTCTAATTTTCCTTTTCATTTTGCTTATTATTTTTAGTAATATCTTTTGTGAATTTTTTATGTGCCCCTGCTTATTTGTAATATTAATACAGTTATCATTCTGTTGTTTAAAGAATACACCACCTTTTGATACACCACCTTTTAATACACCACCTCTCGACATATCATCATTTTTTTTTAATTGTTCCTTTTTATACATTTGTATAATTGAATCCCTCTTTTTGTACAAAATTTTTCGTTGTTCCTTATTAAATGTAATATATTCACTATGCACTTTTTTAAGGAACAAAGAACCTATTTTCTTCTTGAAATATGAAAAAAATAAATCGTTTAGTGGGTCCGATATATCAATTAATGTATCCAAATGATTAATTTTTATTTTTTTATCTGTCAAAGATTCAATTAGAAAAAATACCAAATCAATGGATTCATTATTTATTTTAACGTTGTGGTTATTTTCATTTTTTACTATTTGTGAAAAATTGATTTTATAAAATATATGATATTGTTGTGAATTTATCTTATTGTATTTTTTTAAGACATGCTCATTATTATCACCTAAATATATTTTTTCCTTATTGTGAATTGTATAATTATTTGAAGAGTGTTCATTTGTTTTTTTTAATTTATCTACAGTTTTGTATATTTTTAGGTAACAACTTAATATTTTATATAATTGGTATATTGATAAAGAATATAAACGGTGTAGAAACATAAAATTCATTTTATATAAAAAAATATAATTATACATATTTAATTTCTTTATATTTGACAGAATATATAATATGGATATTAAATCGTGTGTAGATATTACACATAATTTTAAGATATGAATAAATATATAATTATAAAACGTTTCATTAAAATAATTTAATTTAATAAAACTGTTTGATATAAGTAATAAACTTTTTAATGACAAATAATTATCTCTTGTATTTATAATGTTATATATAATATCATCATATAGATTATTATTTATATAATTATATTCTTTACATTTATTTAAAATATTAATTATATCAGGTGTATTTTTTATTTCGTATTTAATGATTAACTTGTTTTTTTTATTTTCATGTTTTTCCCATTTATCGCTATATTTTTTAACAATTTCGAGATTTTTTTTTTTTTTTTGTATTATCACTGGATTTACATTTAAATAATTCTTTTCTTCTAAACAATATGTAGAAGGTTTCATATTATCACACGGATCATTATGACGTGTGTGGTTTTCATTTGGTTGATTAATTTTTTTATCTATTATTTCTTCGTTACTAATATAATTATTTATTTTGACACATTGATGTGTATGATGATTTTTATAAGACGTGTCAATAGAAATATCATGCTGATTATGATTATACATATTAGCATCATTATATATATTTTTATTATTATGAGGATAGACATTTTTAATATTAACTTTATTTATCTTATTTTTTTTTTCCCCTAAATGCTTATTTTCCTTGTGACAAACAAAGGATTTCAAATTTCCCTCCTTCTTAATAATTAGTTGATCATTTCCATTTTTATTATTTTTGAAAACATCAGAATGTATGTATAGTGATTTTTGTTTGTTGTTAAATTCTATAATTTGAATAAATATATTTTTATCATATAGAAAGGTTATCCTTTCATTGTTTATATAATCATTAAAAACCCTTCTCAAATTATTCTTTTGCTTATTTTTAATATTTTCTCTATATAAAATTTTTTTTAACAGTTGTATTTTCTTGGCATTGTTATTAAGCATTTTAAAATAAAAAAATAAAAAAAGGGGAAAAAAAACAGGTGAAATAAGAATATATTTCGGATGATATATTATTAAGCTACATGATCATTGTTGAAAAAATAAAAATTATAAAATATAACAAAAAATTATAATATAATATATATATATATATATATATATATATATATCTTTTAAGTACCATTGTGTATATTAATTTGTTTTTATTTTATTTTATTTATATTTTATATTATTATTTTATTATATATATATGATATATATATATATATATATATATTAATAAATATAACCACTGGTATAATGTGAGTATGTAGATATAAAAATGTTATATATATATATATATATATATTATTTACCATCACTAATATAAGAGTGTAAATAAAAGGAAAAAAATTATAAATAAAAAAAAAATTAATAAACAAATAAAAATTTTCTGTTTATATATATATTATATATATTTTGTTTTTTTTTTAGTGGAAAAAAATGAAATCATGATATATTAATCCATATTTGTGTATCTAAAAAGAATTTACATAAAATAAAATATGAATAAATATTAACAGAATAAAGCCTAAAGGAACATATATATTTTATATGTTTTTATATATTTTGTTTTGTAAAAAACATGTGATCATATATATGACAAAAAAAAATGATAAGATGTTTAAATATGGAAACTTTATAGTAATAATATTTTTAATATTCCTAAGCTTAATAATAGAATTGTATTTATCTTTACATATACAAAAAAAACACATCCCATTAGATAATAAAAATAATTCTTTTTTACAATTTATAAATTCAGAACATTATAAATATAAACATAATAATAAGTATCAATTAAATCAGCATAAAAAAAATATTAAAGATGTGATTAAGGAATCAATAAATTTGCCCTTACAATTTTTACCAACAACATATAATAGTCTTGATAGGTATACAAAGATATGAAAAAAAAAAAAAAAAAAAAATATATATATATATATATATATATATATATATATATAAATATGTATGTATATATTTATATATATATGTAATATTTATTTATTATTTTTTTATTTTTGCTTCCCTTATTTTGTAGACAAAAATTTATCCAACAATTTTGGAACTGCAAAGAAATATATGAGAAAAGAAATTTCGAAAATATTAAAAAGCATATATATAACAATGGAAATAATACAAAACAATCTAAATATATACAACATAATAATACACAATCATGTAATGAACATAATATTTTAAACAAAAAAAAAAAAAAAGAAAAAGAAACATACTCTGACGTCATGGAAACGAAAAATTCTCATTTAATAAAAGAATTAATCGAAAAAAAAAAAAAACTAATAAGTAAAATAGATGATAATAATAATAATAATAATAGAAAACATATTTTTAAATATATAAAAACAAAGGATTATATAAATTGCCATAATGGAAACCATTTGATTAATAAATTCGAAAATATAATATATGAGAAAATAAAAAATGAGAAATATTTAAAAAAGAATAAAAAAGAAATTCTCTTGAAATTATATAATAAAATATTGAATAAAATAAAAATAATACATGATGGACCACCATATGCAAATAATGATATACATATAGGTCATATATTAAATAAAGTTATAAAAGATATATATCTTAAATATTTTTTATTTCAAAATTATTTTGTTCTATTAATTCATGGATTTGATACACATGGATTACCTATAGAATACAATGTAATGAAATTATTAAAAATTAATCATATACAAGATTTAAATTTAAACAGTTCATATATTCATAATCAAAATGAAAGTCTAAAAAATGAACATGTATTTTTTAAATCATATATTAATTTATTAAATAAATTAAAAAATCAACACAAAAAGAAAAAACAAATTTCTTTTCTTTCTAATATTTTTGAAAAAAATAATATAATTTCAAAAGATACTATAGAACAACAAAAAATAAGTACCTTTAAAAATTTATGTAAATCTTATGCTTCTTATTTTGTTAATGAACAATTTATGTCCTTGGTTTCTTATGGAATATGGGGTTATTGGAATTATACTTATATTACCTTTTACAAATTCTATGAACAAATTCAAAATAAGGTCTTTCGAGACCTTTTAAAAAATGTAATATATATATATATATATATTTTTACATATATTGAAGACATTTTATTTAGATGAAAATATATTTCAAAACATTTTACATATCCAATATGTTATATATTACCATTTATACTTTGATAAACATATATATATATATATATATATATATGTATATATTTATTTATATTAATTTTTTTTTTTTTTTATAGAAATATATCTACATGAGTAACAGACCAATATACCACAGCTATGCTACAAAGACCGTACTATCAGACAGCGAGATAATTTATAAGAAAAGGGTGTGCAACTCGTTTTATTTTTTTTATACTTTTTTTAAAATAAGTGATACATTTCTTTTACACTTATTAAAGGAATTTAAAGAAAATAAAGCGATAAATGAAATTTTAGAATTTAATCAAGACGATGTAACATATTTTTTGGAAAATTACTCACTTGTCATTAATGAAATAATAAAAAATAATAAAGAAAATAATGAAGGAAAAAACATATTGAATGGTAATGATTTGTTTAATGAAACAAATTCGAATGATAGTTATTTAGAAGGGCAACATATATCAAATTATATATTAAAATTAAAAAATCAAATAATAGAGAAAATTATAAAGAAAGTAAAAATTCTTGTTCTTACTACACAAATGCACACAATATTTAATAATAAGTGCTTACTAATACATGAAAAATATTTATATAGAATTATTCATTTGAAATATGAAGATGAAAAGGAAAATCAATTTTTTATTATATGTGACAAATCATATAATAGTTTTTCTGATAATTTAACAAAATATTATTCCAAGAAATCACCAATAAAAGAAATAAAAAATATTTGTACTTTCCAAGGTAATTCTTTTATGTCTTGTACATATAAAAATTTTACAAATAATGAAGAAAATAATTTTATTTTTGTTTCTGATAACGAAATTAAAGAATCCTTTGGAACAGGTATTGTACATGTGGCTCCTTCTCATGGTTTTACAGATTACAATTTTTACTATAAAAATAATAAATTAAAAAAAATATATCTAGATATATCAAATTATCAAGAAATAGAAGAAAAGAAACAAACAAGAGATAACAATAAAATAAACATCTCTTGTAATGATATGAAAGCGGAAGTCTCTAAAAAGATATTTAATGAAAATTATTTTATTAAAAATAATTCTTTATCACTAGATGTTATTAATGAAAATGTTATGGATGAAAATGATGACCTAAAAGATGAATATACAGAATTGGTTTATAAAAATTTGGAAAAAAATATTCATTTCATAAAAAAATATGAAACTCCTTCAAATGCACAATCATTATTAAATAGTTTAGATATTATGAAAAAAAAAACAAAGAAATTAAATATCAATGAAAAAGATATTCATTCTTTATTTTTTTATTCTTTTTATGAAAATATACTCTTTTATTTTCCATATGAACATTCATATACATATGATTGGAGATCACATACAACTGTTCAAATAAAATCATTATTACAAATATATGTAGATATTGATAAAATAAAAAATAATATCCCTTTTTATCAAAGTATTAAAAATATACATTTTATAAATAAACATGTAAAAAATAATTTAATTAAAACAATAAAAGATAGAAATGAATGGTGTATTAGTCGTCAGAAATATTGGGGAGTTAACATACCTCTCAAAGATATAGAATTAGATCAAAATCAAAAAATTATTTTTAACAATCAAATAATGGATGTATGGTTCGATTCTTCTGTTTCATATATATACGTTTTGTATATGTGTAAACATATTTTGTTCCATACATATTTTAATAAAATATGGAAATCTGTCAAAAATTATAATAATACATATCAAAAAGGGAAAGGTAAATATAAAAATAAAATAAATTATAATAATAAAAACGAAAATAAATTGTCCTTTAATATTTATGATGTATATGATCAAATTATGAATCATGACGAATATAATATAAGATCCATGGAAAATAAAGACAATATTTTATTAAAAAATATATTACAAAAGAAAAAAATATTTGACACTTCTAAAATGTATAAATGGATAAATAAACAGATACAAAAAGGACAACAAAAAAAATATTATTCATTCCAATGGAATAGTATAAAAGATATAGTTTTCTCAAAAAATAATAAAAAAGAATTTTTTAAAAAACACTTTAATATTTTTTTATGTTGTGAGGGTATTGATCAAATTAGGGGGTGGTTTCAATCCTTTTTTTTTGTTTTTTTTTGTTTAAATTGGATAAACCAAAGGAAAAAAACAAGGTCCCAATTATTGAAAAATACTGATAAAATAATTGATAAAAAGGGGGTGGTCATTATAAAAAGGGAACAAATAAAAAATAATATAAAACATTATACCTTAAATAATAATAATAATAATGATAATAATAATAATAATAATAATAGTATCTTTAGTGACGATTCTTTATGTTTTAATAACACATCTTCTATTGAAACGAATAGTAAACGTCTTCCTTCCCATTCGTACCTTCCCATAAAAAATGTCATCGTTCATAATTATGTAGTAGATAGTAATAATATTAAAATGAGCAAAAGCTTAAATAATGTTATATCACCAAGAGAGTTGTTTTTTGAAAAAGAAAAGGATGATATTCCCACGACGTCTAAGAGGAAAGATACTCAAAAGCCAGATGATCTTAATAAAAACACTGACATCAATAATAAAGGCAACATCAACAATAATGTTAATAATAACAATGATATATTGATGAAAACAGGGAAACAGATTGATCTAATAAAAAAAAAGAATAAAAACAAAGACCTAAATAAACGCTTCAATGCTGATATTGTAAGGTTATGGGTGTGCTGCTACAATTTTGTAAATAGAAATATATCCATTAGTTATGAAATATTAGAAAACATAAATAAATATATTTATTTAAAATTATATAATACATTTAAATTTATAATGAATAATATATATGATTTAAATTTTGATGGAACAAAAGATAATATGAAAATAAAATGGGATAATATTCAAATGATAGATAAATTTATATTATATAAAAAAGATAATTTAATAAAACACTGTACGAAAGCATATAAAAACTTTCAATTACAATTATTAATAAAATATATTATGAATTTTATATATACCGATTTAGCTATATATATAGATTATAGTAAAGATAGATTATATATACATGAAAAAAATTCTTTAAATAGAACAAATTGTCAAAAAATACTTTATAAAATATTACGTGATCTTATTATTTTATTAGGACCTATTGTACCTCATTTATCTGAAGATATATATTATAATCTTCAACTTTTAAAAAATAAAACAAAAAGAAAATATATGACAACACATAATAATAATAATAATAATATATCTATCAATGAAGGGAAAATAAAATCTCTCTTTTTACGTCCATTTCCGAAATTTAAGAATTATAAACAAGTTAATTTAGATACTTTATTTCTAATAAAATATTATATTCATAAACAAATATCACCATATTTTTCAAATTCCCTACAAGCAATAGTATATATTTTTTCAAATAACGATAATATTATTAATTTAATTAAATCGTTTTTACGTACACCTGATCCTCTTGAACAATTTAATAATTATGATGACCTACGTTTTCTTTTTAACGTATCCAATATTTTTATATGTGATAATATATGTCAAGTAGAGGAAAAAGATAAAAATTACAAAACTTATAAAATACCGTTACCTAATATAAATGAAAAAAATCAAATTAAAAATAAAAACAAAAACAAGAAGAAAAATTTAAATGACTTCTTTCAACCTAATCAAAAACCAATTGTTGATCACATGTTAAATTTTGATGAAAATATAGAACATGCTATCATAAGTATAGGAATAAATAAAACTGAATCCAAGCGTTGTTCAAGGTATGATTTGTATGTATATATGTATATATGTGCATTTTTTTATAGTTTTATTTTTTAATTTTTTTTTTTGTATAGGTGTTGGATGTATGGAACGGTATATTCCTTTGAAGGTGAATATTTTTGTCCAAGATGTTTAAATGTTATAAAATCACATTATAATTAATTTTTTTATTCTTTGTTATAAATTTTTTTTTTTTTTTTTTTTTTTTTTTTTTGAATTACTTTATTTTGGTAATTTTTTTATTCAAATTATTTTTAAGACTTATTGTTTTTAGTTTTTTTCTTTTTAATGAAAAATATTTTATCATCATATGAAATATAATATTATTGAAAAATGTATTCATCAATACAATATATAATGCATGATAAATGGCATATAGATACAAAAAATCGGGTTCAAAATAATAAATAAAAAGTGAAAAAAAAAAAAAAAAAAAAAAAAAATATGCAAAATATATATGCACATAAATATATTATGTTTCTTCAACTATAAAGTAATTTTTCTTTTATTAACACACATATAAATAAATACATAAATAAATAAATATATATATATATATATATTTATGTACTTTTATTTTATTTTATTTTGTTTTATTTTGTTTTATTTTATTTTGTTTCATTCTCATTTTTCCCCTTATTAACCATGAATTCATTTTGATATTCAAAATATTTTTGCAGATATTCATGCTGTTTTAATTTTAGTTGAACCTTTCTTGTATTTAATAATACAAGTTCCTTAAGTAATTTTTTTAAATTATGTTCTTCTAGGTTAGCTAATTCTCTTGACCTTTTTTTGGAAGATTTAATAATTGTATCATGTATAATTTTCATATCATCGTCTTTTAAAATATATGTTGATGGTTTTTTTTTCATAGAGTCATTAGTATTGTTGGGTACCGAATTATTATCATTAATTTGGTTATTATTATTTACATTATTAACTTCCATGTTATTTTCCATATTTCCTTCATTTTTAATTTCATTATTATTTGAAATATTATTATTCTCATTGGGTAATGTTAAATGATCATTATTATTTATATTATCATCATTTAAATTATTACTATTATTATTATTATTATTTACATTTATTTCGTTAACATTTTCACCATTTTGTTCATTTATATTATTTTTTTCTTCTTCCTTCTGATAAGCATGGTCGATAATTTCTTCATTATGATGTCCCATTTTATTTGTATCATCTCCATTATGATGATTATCATTTTCTTTTATTTGTTCTTTTTTTTCCTTTTCATTTTCTTCTTTTTGTTTTTCTAAAATATAGTCTACAATTTTTTTTGCAGCATATGCACCCACATAAGGACTAATATTATTACATATAAAAGATAACAAGGAGAGAAGGGTATTGTTTTGTTCATAAGAATTTAGTGATATATTATTTATATCATATAAATTATTTAAATCAAAATATGGATTTGATAAAGGCATAGAAATAAATTTATATATACATTCATATGGTGTTTTTGTTTGTATATATTCACTAATTTGTTCCCAATTGTTTTTAAATTTACATACTCCTTCTATTAATTTTTCTATTTCATTTATATTCCAATCATTATTTGATAAATTATATGGAATATTTACCTTAACAAAATTTGAACTGTTCAGGACATTTGGATAATTACTAGAATTATAACAAACACTACACCAAATACATTTATCTACAACACCATATGATATTCTTTTTATGTTTGTTGGCTTTAATATGTAATATGTATTTTCACATATTTTATCACAACTTATACATTTGTAATTATAATTATTATAATAATTAGGACTTTTACTATTATGTCTTATACTTTCCTTGGTCTGAATATGTTCATTATTGTTCCACTCCAATTTGTTTGATAAGGGATCACATAAAATGTTGATATCATTATGAAGATTATAAATATTACCATAACAACTATTATGGTTATTATTATTATTATTATTATTATTATTATTATGGTTATTATTATTATTATTATTATTGTTATGGTTACGGTTGCTGTTATTATTATTGTTGCTGTTATTATTATTGTTGCTGTTATTATTATTGTTGCTGTTATTATTATTATTATTATTAATATGACTAATTTGGTTATATTTTTTGCTACACAACTTTGATGAAGTGCTTTCCCCATCATGTCCCCCCATCATACTTGTATCATCCCCATTTATTAAATTACCATAACTATCGGATGTTCCATTATACATATTATTACTCATAAGTTCGTTGTAATTATTATGATTTCCATATGAAGATTCATTTTTACAATGTTTATATATATTATTAACCGTTTGATAATTTAAATAACTAGTATTATTTATATAAGTATTATAATATTGTGGATCACACTGCATATTGATCAATTTATTATTCTCTAATATATAAAACATGACTTCTATAATATTTCTATTAGCTTTGATTAAGGATAAACATTTTTGTAAGGTTAAAAGTTGTATTGGATTTTGTTTATATAAATTTATTATTTCATTTTTAACATAATTAATTGCTTTATCATTTTCTTCAGATTTTATTATTTGATCATTTAATAATGTATATATATCATTTAACTCATCTTCATTCATATCTTTAATATATTTGGAAATAAAAACAGGAGGCTTATATATCCTATGTGATGGATTATTTATGATATTCTCCATATTATTATGTTCACTGTTAGTTTGGTCGGTATTTAAAATAATATTATTATTTCTATCATTAGTATTAGATTCATTTTTATTAATTATATTAGTTCCATTTTTATTAATTATATTAGTTCCATTTTTATTAATTATATTAGTTCCATTTTTATTAATTACATTAGCTCCATTTTTATTAATTATATTAGTTCCGTTTTTATTAGTATAATAAGAATCGAATGTCATCGAATTAACATTATATAAATTTAAATTATGAATACTATTTCTAATATTTGATGGTTTTTTTATAACAATATTTCTTATATATGATGTCGATGGGTGTAATATTAATGGATCATTTGTTTCTTTAAATTCGACATGCTTCTTTTGGGAACCATATTCATTAGAATAATTCATATCTTCACTGGTACTTTCAACTGAACTTATTTGAGCAGCATCTGTTTTTAAATGAATCATTTTTTTTTTTTTTTTTTGTTCAATATTATTCATCTTGATATTTTTGTATAAAAGATTTGATGATTTATTATTAAAATTGTCATTATTCATATTATAATTATTTATGTATATATTTGGGTTAATTTTATTTTTTCCTTTGTTTTTATTTTCAGCTACCAATTTGGGATGATAAACTTGAGGATGCATAAATTGGTTGTTTGGAATAAATCCCATATTTTCATTATACATATTATTATTATTATTATTATTATTATTATTAAATGTGGGATAGTTATATCCCATATTATTTACCATATTATTATCATAATAATTATGATTTTGTGCAAGAAAATTTTCATTGATATTATTTTTTTTATTATTTTCAAAGGACACATTTGTTGTTTCATTTATCACATTATTGTTCATATGTTTTAATAATTTATTTTTGTTTTTATTTTTAACTTTTTTATTATTATTTATTCCTATATTTGGATTAATTAAATTATTAACATTATTATCTTGTGTAATATTTAAATTTAATGAAGATAAATCTTCATTTATGTGATTATTATTATTAATATTATTCATTAATAATTCTTCATTATTAATAAGATTATTAACATTATGAATAATATTATTTACTTTATAATCATCTAAATTTTCAAAGCTTTCAACATTATTACTATGTATTTCTTCGTGTATATTATTTATATCTTTATTGTTTACATTTTCATTACCATTAATGGACATGCCAAATGTATTATTCACAATATTATTATTGTAATTATTATTATTATTATTATTATTGTTATGAATGCTATGTATTTTATTATTATCTGATATAATGTTATTCGCACCTTCTGGTGACCCTTCACCTATATTATTATATTCTTCTTTTAAATGATCATCCACCTCATTGTCTATTATGATATTGTTATTGTTATCATAAATATTCATATAATTTTCTTCATTCGACAAATCATTCTTCTCGTTATTAAGATGAGAAGGGTGATTTATATCATTAGTGTTCATCATGGTATTATCATTAATTTCATTGTAATTCATTTCATAAAAAAATTAATATTAAAATTGAAATTAAAAAATATATGTATATTATACATACATATATATATATATATATATATATAATATCTTCTCCCTTTACAGATATATAGAACACATCAAAATTATTTAATAATACAAATAAATAAAAAAATATATTTCTAAAAAAAATATATTTATTTTATTATTTTTTAAATACTTTTTTATTGTAATTCTTCATTTAACATTTTCAAAAATTCAATATTTGTATTATAATTAATACACGTTCACCCTGGTTTTATTTTATTTTATTATATTATATTATATATATATATATATATATATATATATAATATTTTATTTTTATATTTACAATTTTATGTAAATTACATAAAATATATAAATACATAAACATATAATATTATGTATAAAATCAGCAATTTAAATATTCATTAATAATTTATAAGATTCTGAATATTTGAACCAAATAAATTTAATTTTTCAGAACTTTCATTTTTCTCATAAATATCAACTATATAAAATATAATATATTATAATATAATATATATAATATATACAATATAATATATACTTATATGGTAATAATGTTCATATTTTATATATAAAAATTTAAAGGCATTCAAAATTTACATTATTAAATATATATAATATATATAATATATTTTTTTTTTATTTGTGCTTAAATTTTTTTTCAAGATTTTTTTTCATATAAATATATTATATATATAAATAAATATATATATATATATATATACATATAATATATTGGGTATTATTTTATTGTATATATAAATAATATGTATAATATTTATATATAATAATATATACTATATATATATATATATATATATATATATATAATATATTATATGACAATTCTTTTTTTATTTGATATTTTCATATTATATATATATATTATATCATATATATATAAATTTATAAAAAATAACACTTTTTTTTAAAATTAAAAATAAAAAAAAAATAATAATAATAAAAAATATTATATATATTTTATATACTATGATTTTTTAATTAATTTTATAGGCTTTTATTTATTAATATAAAATTTATAGGTAATAACATAAAATATATTTATATATTATATATATTTATAATATCAAAATAATAAATATATTTATATTATATTCAATAAAATGTTGTATAAAATTAGGGATCATGTTTTTTAAATGAAAACATATCTTTTTAAAAAGACAAAAAATTAGGTATATATATATATATATATATCACCATGTAATAAACAATATATAATTATAATATATATATATATATATATATATATGTATATAATATAATATAATTTATTATGTAAATAAATTAAATTAGTTATATTAAATAAATTTACAAAATAATTTTCAAAATAAAAAAATGTAAACGTTTAAATATTTATGTTTAATTGTTTTGTTATTATTTTGTCGTTTTTCCATGGTGAAAATGAAATATTATTATACCTTTTAATTTTTAAGTGTCATGTTTTTTTTTTATATATTATAGTATTGGTATATTGTGCTTATGATAAAAATAAATATACAATTTATAAATATTTTAACATTACATTTGTATATATGTTTATTTATTTATTTATTTGTACTGTCTTAAATAATTCCTTAATGAACAAATATATTTTTGAGTATAACTTTTCTGTACCTTTTTATTATAATTAAAAAATTTAAGAACAAAATTAACACCAAGAGTTAAGTACTTTATTATGAAGATTTATAAGCCCAAAAGGGAAGACAAAAATATACATACATACATACATACATAAATATATATATATATATATATATCTTATCAAATTAATAAATATTTATAATGCTTAAATATTATGAAACTCGATAAAAAAAAGGACTTTAAAAAAAAGCTTGTAACCTGCTTATCCTTGTTACAAGTTGGTGATCCTTTGAAAATTATTGTGGATGAGACTTTTATAAAACTTTGCATTCTTCATAAGATATCAATAAAAG
>NC_037284.1:1032500-1065000 GCF_000002765.6 Plasmodium falciparum 3D7
TTCTTAACATAGCTTTTATTTTTCAACAAATTTTTATTAATCACACTATTCTTATGTTTATTCATTTGGAAAAATGCAAAAATAAATAAATAAATAAATAAATAAATAAAAATATGGATTAATTAAATATTCAAATAATAAATATGTTTATTATAATATGTACAATCATAAAATATTCAGTTACATAGAAATTACATTAATTAATAATTTTATTCAAGTTTAATTTAATTAAAATTATTTTTTTTTTTTACAAATACGACAACAAAAGGAAAATAAAGAATGCAAAAAAAAAAAAAAAAAAAAAAAAAAAAAAAAAAAAAAAAAAATTGATAGTATATAAAATTACAAATTATTTTACCATCCTACATATATTTTATATGAAATATAACAGAATGATAATAATTAATAAAATATATGTAATTTGTTCTTATCAAAAAAAAAAAAAAAAAAAAAAAAAAATATTATATATATATATAATAAAATATATAATAAATAAATGAAATAAAAAATATATACATATAAATATATATATTAGCATATTCAATTATTCATTATATATATATATATATATATATTATATGTATATAAAAAAGCACCAGAAGAATATATATTTATTAAAATCCTTTTTATATTATATATATATATATATATATATATATATATATATATAGTATTATATAGTTATATTTTACTATTTATATTTATAAGTATATTATCTTTTTATTTTTTTTATGAATATATTTTACATGATCATTTATATAAATCTTTTATATATATCATCTTTTTTTTAATATATGCATAAATAAAAATAAAAAAAAAATCCGTTGTAATTATTATAGATTCATTTACAAGAAATAAAAATTATAAATATAATATAAAATAATATAACATAATATAAAATAATATAATATAATAATTTAATATTATGAATCATACAAAAATGATATATAATATAAAAAAATAATATACATTAAGTATACCTTTATAAAATAAGAACATTATATATTTTTTTTATAGAAGAACAATTTTATATCTTTAAAAAAGAAAAAAATGAAGATAACAACAGAAGAAATGAAGAAGAAAAAGAAGAAAGATCATGTGAACATAAAGAAAAAAGATCTTTTTAAAAAAAAGAAAAAGAAAAAAATGAAGAATAATATGGAACATGAGAAGAAGGAAAAGAATAAAAAGTTTTCTAATGGTGTATTTAAAAAAGAAAATAGAAGAAAAGATAATGATAAAAAGAAGAAGAAAAATAAAAACATTAAAAGTTATAATAATGATAATTATAATAAAGGTGATGATAATAATAATCATAGTAAAAGGAAACAATTTCATAAATCAAAATACAATAATGTGGATGGAAATAATGAATTCAATTCTTATGAAGAAAAAGATGATGATGAAAATTCTACCTACATTTATAATAATGAAAGTGATAATATAATTGATAATGAAGAAAATATAAATAATGATGATGATGATGATAAAAAGATATTAACAACTGATATAGAAATAACAAATAATAATAAAATGGATTATGTTAAATATATAAATATGATTAAAAATGAGAAAAAAGTAAATGATGAAGAAGATATTAATGAAAATAATATATTAAATAAAATTAATAACGACCATAAAGATTCTCATTCAAATAATGATATATATAAAATTGTATTACTTTTTTCTCCACTAGCTTTAACTAGTATAAAAAATAAACAAAAAACATGTATAATTAATGCAGATGATCATATGAATATGTTTATGAATAAATTAGAAAATCTTGAAAATGCAATAAAATTTGAAAAAAAAGAAAAGGAAAAAAGAAAACTAGAACAAATAATTCAAAGTGTTAAAAATAAATTGGAGAATATAAGATTAGACATTTTGTTCTTTACATTATTATCTTTAAGAGATAGTATTTTAAATAAAAAAGGAAAATTACAAATATATATATATACAGTTAATGGTTCCTTCATATTTGTTTCTCCATTATTTCGTGTTCCAAGGAATTTTACTCTTTTTAAAAAAGTCATGTTGAATTTGTTAAAAAGAGGGGTAGTATATGATGACCAAAAAAATGTACTTTTAAAAATTATATTTAATGATATTACATCATATGTAGAAGACGCCGTGTAAGTTAAAAATTAATACATAAATAAATACATACATATATATATATATATATATATATATATATATATATATATAGATTAAATTATAAAGAATATTAATATATTATAATTTCCGATACTTGTAATTTTCTATATATTTTTCACACTTTTAATATTTTTCATATTATTTATATATTTTTATTTTATATATATATATATATTTTTTTTTTTTTTTTTTTTTTTTTTTTTAGGTGCATTGCTATATCAAATAAAGGATTCCCTACAGATGTAAAAAAGTTAACTGATAAAATCAAGCAAACGAAAAATAATTATTTTTTTTTCATATCATTATCAAATTCACATGATGTAACAAAATTTATGGATATCATAAAGAAAGAAAAAACAAAAACTTTTTCTTATGATTATCTTGTTAGGCTGTCGGATTTGCAGTTATCGGCAGTTGCTTTAACTTCAAAATTAACACATTTTTTAAATTAAAAAAAATAAGAAGAAATAGAATACATATAAAATATATGAATGCATAAAAAAATATACACATATATATATATATATATTTAATATATATATATAAATTTTTTTTTTTTTTTTTTGTCTAATATTTTTCCATTTAATTCTCATTTTTATCTTATTCGTAATTTTTTTTTATATCATCAAACAGGGTTATATGCCTATTCCCATGAACTACAAAAAACAAAATATATATAATGATATATATAAAAATATATATGAGATATGAATATTATAAGATATGGTGTATGCATTTTTGTTTTTTAATTATTACGTCCAAGGAGTTTATCAATTTCTGCATCCAATTCCTTTTTAATTTTGTGAGAAGGGTCATCATAAAAAACCTAAAAATATTATAAACACATAGAAATATATATATATATATATATATAGACTTTTTTTTATTTCGTTTCGTTTAATTTTTTTACCGCATCATTATTTTGTATGGTCCCCAATAAAAAGTGATGAACAACTTTGTGATGTACATCAAGTGGTAAATTTATAAATTTTGAAGAAAGCATATTATTAAAATTTGTTTTCTCATCATATATTTGTTTCGAGAAATACGATATATCCATTTCTTTCACTCCTAAAAAAAAAAGAATTTCAATTCATAAATTTTTTATACATATGGTATAAGGTGATAATATTAATGTATATATATAAAAAAATATGGCTAGTATATATATTATTAATTTATATATTTTCTTTTATTATTTATATTTGTTTGCTTATAATTTTCGCAAAGACAAAATTTTCTCTTGTTAATAATAATACATATTTTATTTATATATCCTTATACAATTCATCACCTAAGAATTTATTTGTAGCATCATCCTTCTGTGTAGATTTTATGTTAGTCCTTGATTTTTCTTTAGTCATATTTTTTTCTTGAGCGAATTGATCGTTAGACTTCATTGCAGCATGGTTTTCTACAGAAAAAAAAATAAAAGAATAAAAAATAAAAAATAAAAAATAAAAAATAAAAAAATAATTCAATATAATATATATATATATATATATATATCAAGTATTAACTTAATCTCTTTTAGAAAAGAAGAAAAAAAAAATTACTTCGAGCTTTATCCAGATTTCCTCGTAAAATATTAATTTTTTTGGTCAATTCATTTATTTGATTATTTAACTTCGACAATGTATATGTATCATTTACATTTGTTTTTTTTTTGTCGAAATTCAATTTATCAATTTCTCTCTGTATAGAACAAATTTCCCTTTGTACTGTAATACGAGTTATTGGCAAATTATCTATACTTTTATTATTTGTATAAATTTCGTAAAAACTTTTTTGTTTCTTCTTTTCGAAAAGGTCTTGTAACTGCTTCTCTGTATAACGAAAATTTTTTAGGTCTTCATTTTTTTCTTTTAAAAATAGATGGAACGTTTTTAATACGTCTAAATCTATAGAAAATAATTTTATATGATTATATTCGTCTATTGTAAATTTTTGATCACTTATATTATTCATATCACAAATATATGTTTCATAATATTCATTTGATTTTATTTCATCCATTGATATTTTTTTATTTTGATACATAATATTTTTGATTTTTTTAAAAAATTTAGAATGTGCTAAATTTTCTAAATGTGCTACTTCAAATTTAATATTAGTATTACGATCTGTAGAAAAATATGGTTCTGATTTTATTACATTAGTTATGAAAAATATTTTTTTTTTATTTTCATTTGCTGTATCAATTTTTTTTTTATTATTTGTATTTTGTACATCCTGATTAGTAACTTTATTTAACTTGGAGATATCTATAATTTTTATCATATGACCAATAACATGATAAGAAAAATGTACATGTTCACACATATCAAGAAGAAACGTTTTTTTTAATTGGAAATATGTAATAATATCATATGTCATATAATTATATATATCCATTTTTATTTTCTTTTCTTCTTTATATAAATGTATTAATCTTTCAGGTGTTTGGGGTAATTCAAGTTCCTTATCTTTATTAATTTTTTCATTCTTTTCAAAAATATCGGTAATAACATTTTTCCCGTCTTCTTTATTCTTATGAACACTATCAACGATATGTAAATCTTTTTTTTTTTTTTTTTTTTCTTTTTCAATTAAAATTTTGTTTAAACCTTTTCCAGTTTTATTCTTAGTATTATCTAAATGACTCTCTTCAGAAATTACTTTTAACTGTATTTTTTTTTCCTTTTTATTATAATGTACATCACTACTTTTTTCATGTTCATAAGATGAAGTACTATGATAATCATCCATAGAATCATCTGAATAATCTTCACGGTGCTTTTTCGTTTTTATAGAAACATTAGTTTTATTTGTTTTATTTGTTTTATCATTTTTATTTTTTTTACTTGTTTTGTCTGTTTGATTTGTGTCTCCCTTCTTATATTTACTTTTCTTCTTATTTTTATAAGAAGAGTCTGTATAAGAATCATCTGTCACACTTACATGATCAATTATATCAGTTTTTTTTTTTTCATCCTCATGGTTCTTTTCATCATCATCTTCTAATATTTTTATTTTTCCTTTTTTATATTTCACGTACGAAATGGAATCTATATTATATGATTCATTATCTCCTTTAATTTTTTTACTTTGTTCTTTTTTTTTATTATTACTTTTTTTCCGGTCCTCATCACTTTGATATGTATTATCATATTGATCATCATCATTTTTATCATTTTTATCATTTTCTTCTTCTTCATCACTTTCATATAATTTCTTTTTTAACTTCAATTTTTTATTATTTAATTTTCCTTTTCTTTTATTACTAGTTTCAATACTTTTATTTGTATCATCATGAATATTCCCTTTGGACTTTTCATCAATATGTAAATTTTTTAATAACATACGTCTATGTTTTTTCTTCATATATTCTTCATGGCGTTTAGCTAATATGAGTTCTCTTTCATATTCCGGTAAATCATCAAGTTCACTTGTATAGTTTTCCTCGTCATATTCTTCTAATGATTCGTCCATATTGTTTTTTTCATCTTTCTTCATTTTATATTTATTATCAAGATAAAATTATTATAAAAATATAAATAAAAAATATAAAATATAAATATAAATAAAAATAAAAATGTATATATCAATGTGACAATATAATTATTATAAGTATATACATATACATATATATATATATATATATATATATATATATATATATATATATATATATATATATGTATATATTTTTATATCCTTCCTCAATTTTTGTAAAAATATTTTATTATATGGTGGGATAAAAAAACAAAAAAAAAAAAAAAAAAAAAAAAAAAGGAAGCGAAAGGAGAGCAAAAAGGCAACAATTTATTGAAAATCCATTTTTAATTATTTGTTATATTTATATTGTATGTTGCTTCATTTTTTTTTTTTTTTGAATAATTCCCCATTTTAAGATTATAAAAAGGAAAAAAAGATTACATTATATTTTAAAATATATTATAATGATATATTAATTAATATATAAATAAAATATAGATATAAGTAGAAGATAATATAATATATATATATATATATATATTATATATATATATTATATATATATATTTTATATATATATTTTATATATATGGGCATTATATAATTATAGAAAAAATAAATATATATTTTTATTTTTTATATAATCATTTTTAAGGATCATAATATATTATAATTTATATATTAATTAAAAAAAAGGATGCTATAAAGATTATTTATATTATTATATTTATTTATTATTTTTTGTTATTAAAGTAAAACAAATAAATATACATAATAATATACTTATATATTCCAAATAAGTATTCTTTTAAAATTATTATTATACTTTATTTATTTTTTTTTATAAATATATTAATAAAAATTAATAATCACGTGTGTATAAAATGTTGTAATATATTCATTTTTATGCTTATATAATATGTTTTTAAAAAAGTTTAAAATATTGAAAGCTACTTCTTATGTTTAATATATATATGTGAATATTATATATTTAATTTTATGTATATTTTATAAAAATTCCACATATATATATTATTTTTTCCCCATTTAAAAAGAGAATAAGATGACATATGATAAAAGAATTATAAATAACGTCATATAACTTTATTGGGGCATTAAAAAGGGCGATAAAAATGAAATAAATAAGGAAAATAAAAAATATACACAAAAAAAAAAATATATATATATATATATTTTTTTTTTATTTATTTATTTATATATATTTATTTATTTTTGTCATTGTGACTATAAAATAACAATATGATTACCAAGTTAAGAATAATATTTAATTATTTTATGAGTTTTTAATACCGTTTTGAATATATGAACAAATTCGTTACATTCGTCATTTTTATATGAAACGCTATTATGCGTATTATTATTATGATTATCATTTGTTATGGTATCTTTTAAGAATTTTTTTTTTATGTTAGTTAATAAATAATTATATCTATTATTCCATAATTCTTCTTCATTATGTTTTTCAATATCTGTTTTTTCTAAAATATTATATTCTTTTGTTTGTTCTTCATTTCCCATTTTACATAATTGAATAAATTCTTCTGCATTTTCATATAAATTTAATTGAGACGTTTCACGTTTTTTTAATTTGTCTTGGTCATTTATTTTATTATCTATTTCTTTATGATCATAATTATCTTCAATATGATATATTCCATTATGATTATGTATATCAAAAAAACTTTGCATTTTTTCATTACTTGTTAATATGGACAATTGAGATATTTGTAATCTCTTCTGTAAAATGTTGTTGGATGTATTGAGTGGTAACATTAAAGAGAGTATCATTAATGATTTAATTAAAAATGGATAATTCTTTGGATATATTAAATGAATTCTTTGTTTTGAAAATACTGGTGATTCAAATAAGAAAATAAAATTATCAAGTTGATGAAAGAAATCTGAATTAACATCCAATAAGGTTAAATAAGATGATATATAATAAGCTAGTTCATATTTCTGTAACCATAATAAAAATGATATAGCTGATAAAGGATTATGAAACCATGCTATTAATATAATTGAGAATATATTATAATATTTTTTAAGAAATAATACATTTCTTAAATATTTGGTTTCATCAGATGTTAATAAAACCCAATTTAAAACTTGTACAAATTTATTTACAAATGTAAAATTATTTTCTTTTATAAGTAAATAACATAAATATGCATAAAACTTTTTATTATTTAAACATCGAGATATATGTTGAACTATAACTTTCCCTTTATGTATTAATAAGTTCTCATCATTTTTAAATATGTTTATTAAATTTAAACTTATTTTCTCATAAAAATGAAATTTATTATCAACTGTCCCACACATAGCTGATAATACGGTAAGTGATAATAACAATACTTTATTATCATCATTTTTTAAACATTTAAAAATACATATAATAATTTCATCATAATAAGTTTTTATTTCATTACTTTTATATATTAATATTTCAATTAACCATTGTAAACACGTAATAACCGGATATATATTCCTTTTTTCTAAATTATCATAAAATATATTATCATCATCATCATCGTCGTCATCGTCATCATCATTATAATAATCATCATCTTCATTATCATTATCATCATCATCATTATTATTATTATTATTAATATTATTTCCTTTTTTTTTTATAATTTTATTTATATAATATGCTTCACTTTTACTTACATCTCCCATTAAGAGTTTTTTTTCTTTTAATTCGTTTATTAACTTCTGATGATTATAAATAATTTTACAGTTGTAATTTTCTTCTTTTGATAATTGTGTATTTAAGGGTTTACTTTTCCCCTCATAGGAATAATTATCTTTTTTATAAAACAAATTATATGATTCAAAGCTTAACGACTCGCTAGCATTATCATTGTTGTTGTTTAGGCTATTATTAAAATTGTTATTATGATTATTATGATAATTTTTGTCATCATCATCTTTAATATTGTCATTAATATTGTTCATGTCTTTATTATTATTGTCGTTAATATTGTTCATGTCATTAATATTGTTCATGTCTTTATTATTATTGTCATTAATACTGTTCATGTCTTTATTATTATTATATTTAATATTGTTAATGTCTTTATGT
Organism: Plasmodium falciparum 3D7; assembly: GCF_000002765.6. Lineage (NCBI taxonomy): Eukaryota > Apicomplexa > Aconoidasida > Haemosporida > Plasmodiidae > Plasmodium > Plasmodium falciparum. The sequence goes on from NC_037284.1 coordinate 1,041,247, forward strand.
TTATCCTTTTTTTTATTATTATCATTAATAATTTCTTTATTATTTCCTTTATTATAAGATCCAATTTGATCTCTCATATTTTCTATTTTTCCTGTGTCATTCATTTGTATAAAATCTTCATCTTCTGCTGTAACATTATTAAAACAATTTACATTTAACAAAGAATCTTCTTCTACATCGTTTTCATCGTTATGAAATAAAGAATTGTTTACCTTTCTCTCATTTCCTATATTTGTAATATAACTTTCATCATCTTTATATATAGAATAATCATTTTCATTATCCTCATCATGTTTACTTTTTATAATACTACTTTCGTTTCGTCCTTTGTTAGATATATTCTCATGTTTATTAACAAGATTATTCAATTTGTTATCTTCTTGATCAAGCATTTTATTATTTTCCTCAACATTCATCTCATTATTATACCCCTCAGAAGGATTTACACCATTTGGCAAATTGTTTCGTTGATCATACATTAAATCCTTGTATAATTTTTTTCTTCTTGAGAAATATTTCTTTTGATAATTTTTATAATTTGTACTATCCTTACTTGCACTTACAACTAATTCGCTCTTTTCTATTTTTGTATTAATAATTAAACAAACCAATTTTGTTATTAAAGGTGCAGATTCCAAATATGTAAATTTTACATAACTTATTAACAACTCATTACATTTTCGTGCTGTATAATGTATATCAAAACATACATCTGATGTAGACGCTATAATTTTTTTCAAAAGTTCTATTAAAAATGTGTTATTTTTTTTTGGTGATGAATCAAATATATTATAAAAATGAATATTTAAAATATTAATAAAATGATATATCCATAATAAACTTTTATGTTTAATTACAGTATTTTTGTGTCCACAAAATTCTAAAATCACATATGCTATATGCTTAAAAAACGTTCTGCATTGTTCATAATTGGATGTTACAATTTTATCTATATATATATCTAAACATTGATTAGCTTGTTTTTGAATATCTTTATTTTCATCAGATAACATTAGGAAAAGATCTTTAATAAAAAAATGGAAATATTCAAATATATTAATAGTAGGAATATTTTGTAAAAAAAATAACCAAGATATAATAAGTTGACGAACATTTGTATTTTCAATATATATTTTGTCTTTTAATAAATATATAATTTTATAAATATAAAAAATATTATTATAAGAACAAACTAAATCTTTTATTAAATTATCTAAATATATTCCTCCACTTTTTACATTTGGACAAGTATCTGAAAAAATTCGATAGAGACAATCAAAAATATCTTCTATATTATGAAAAATATATTTCCTAGAAACTTTACATAAATTATATAAACTTTCACAAACATAATATCTAACTTTAGAATCTGCATCATTAATACATGATATAATAATACGTAAAATTTCCGTAAAATAATATTGTATTTTTTCATCAAGACTTATAGATATAAATGCCAAAGATATTAAACCTCCACATCGTTCTGAACTACTTACACTTTGAATAAATTTATTATCTAAAAAATTTATAATATTTATAACTTTTTGACTTTGATATTTTTTATTAAAATTATCTAAATATATATCATTATCATATAATATAGTATTCAACGTTTTTTTTCTTTTTTCTTTATTTATATCTACAGACGAAACACTATTTTTATTACGAATATAATAATTATTATTATTATTATCAATAGGTTTCGTTAGTTCTATATCTAAATCACAATTTTCTTTACATTTATCTAATAATAATTTTTTTATTATTTCTGATCCTAAAATATATTTTTCTTCATTCATATGTTGATATAATAAATTTGATTTTTCATTTTCTAAATTTCTTTTCTTTCTTTTTTTATCTTTCTCATCAACACTATCGTCTGAATCGTTGTATCGTTTGACATTTACGTCTTCATAATTCTCTTCATCTTCATCATCATCGTCATCGTCATCGTCATCATCATCATGAGCATTGTTTTTATTATTATGATCATCATCACCATTATATTCTTTTCCATCTTCTTGTCCATGGCCATAAATATGAGAATTATTTATTTCCTTTGTATCTATCATTATATTTGAATTTCTCACACTTTCCTTTTTAGTATTATTTTGTTTATATTTGTTTATTTTTTCGTATTCCTTTGTATCTTTAATATATGCTTTATCTTGACTCTTTTTATCCCCATCAATATTATTTTTACTGTCATATTCTTCATTCATTTTTCTCCCCTTCTCATCATTAATTATAGTATATCCTTTATTATTATCATCATCTGTTTCTATGTCATCTGAAACGTTTTTTTTTTTTTTTAACTTTTCATCATTATACGTTTTAAAATAATATTCACTATTATTTAATTCATCATCTTCATCAGCTTTTAAAAGATTATTCGAAATTTTGTTAACTTCCATATCTGAAAACTTTTTCGTAATATTAAAATCTCCAGCATCTTCATTATTTTTATGTTCATCTAGTAATTTATCTATATGTTTTTTTTCATCATTTTCTTCTTTTAATAATATAATTTTAACTAACTCGGCTAGTTCCTGTGCTCCCTTTTTTCTTTTCTCGTATGTTTTATCACCTAACAATTTCTGTATATTTATATTTACAACATTTTCCTTATCTTCATTCTTTTCTAAACCTTTTATTAAATTAAGAAACATATTCTTTTTTTTTTTTTTTTTTTATTATTATTATTATATAAAGGTTTTATAATATACTCAGAAAATATATGATCAATATATTATTAATAAAAAAAGGAAAGAAAACATGTAGAATTATATATATATATATAAATAAATAAATATAAATATATATATATATATATATATATATATTATAAAATATTATAAATACCTAATTACACAGTTTTTATTATAATATTAAATAATATTATTAAAATAAAATTATAATAACATAATTTTTATTTTATATTTTTTTAATAGATAAGATTTTATTTTCATTTCAGAAATGTTAAAAAAAAAAAAAATTAATTAAAATATTAAAGTGTCATATAAAAAAATTTTATATTATAAAGAATAAAAAAAAAAAAAAAAAAAAATATTATTTTTTTTGCTTGTATTTTGTATATATAATAAGATACATTATTATTATTGCATATATATATATATATATATATATAATATATATATATTATATATATACAATATATGGTATATTTTATTTTATAGAGAATATTTATATATACAACACTTGCGTTTATTAAAAAAGAGGGAAACTAATAAATTCTAAAAAAGCAAATATTTAATATATACATATATATATATAATTTATATATTTAGGACCTATATCTTATTATTTTTATTTTTTAAAAGAATGAAATTGTAAAATATGCCCCCTCTATCTAAACACGTTCGTTATAACTAATTTATAAGGAAAAGAATAATATATTAAAATATCGATAAAATAGAAATAAAATATTATATTAAATATATATATATATATATATATATATATTTATTTATTTATTTATTTAAATGAGAAAAAAAATATAAAAAGTTGTATACTTATTTGTTACCAAAAAAATACATAGGAACTTTTGAAAATATGAAATATTCTATTTTGACATGTGAAAACAAATTTACTGAACTATTAATAATTTATTAAAATATATATATTATATATATATATATATATATATATATATATATATATATATAATATGATATTTTTAAAACAAGACAATTTTATAAATATGTGTTATAAGAAAGAAATATATGTATTTATATAATAAATATATATTTCTTTTTTTTTTTTTCTTTCTTTTGAAAAATAAGAAATAATCAATTGAGAGCCCGTAAAATATGTTTATATTATTTTATATATATATAAAAATATTTGTACATATAGTTATATTTATATATATTTAAAAAGAAATTTCTATTGTATTTTAAAAATAATTTTATTTTTAAATATGTAATAAATTATAAATAAAATATATAATAAATATATATATATATATATATATATATACATAATAATATGTATATGATAATTATTATTATATATATATATATATATATATCCATATTTCATATATACGATCATTAATATTAATTTTTAAAGATAAATTCATAATTTTTTTTTATTATAAATATATATTAAGAGATAAATAAGATTTCTTTAATTATCACAAAAAGATTTTTAAAATAAGCTTGGGGTATAAAAAATAGAAAAAGAAATAAAAAGAATTAAAATTAAATAAAAGAAAAGAAAAGAAAAGAAAAAAAAGATATGCTTTTAATATTTATTAAATTAAAAAAAAAAAAAAAAAAAAAAAAAAGTTAAAAAAAATATGAATAATTACATATTTTCTTAAATAATATATATTTATATATAAATAAATCATAATAATAATATATATATTAATGAAAAAAGAAAAGAAAAATATATTGTGTATTAGCTTAAACATTTTCATTTATGTATTTTATAATTATTATTTCTTATTTAAAACTTTTACATATATAATTATTATATAAATTATGTATTTTTTTTTTAATTTTTTATTGTTTTATATATTTTTTAAAAGTATATAATAATATATATATATATTATATTATATAAAGGTTTTTTTTTTTTTTTCATTTATTTTTAAAATATATATTTATGTGCTATTTTGATATATATATATATATATATATATATTTTTTTTTTTTCTTTTTAATATATTCTTTATATTTATAAATAAAAATTGTATAATAAATTCATAATAATAACATATTATGCAAAACAAAACCCCACCTTTGGTATGTCAATGAAAAAAAAAAAAAAAAATATATATGTATGTAAATATATTATACATATAAAAAATTTTGTATCTTGCTATGTGCAGTCAGTAATGTATTTCCTCCTCATTCTAAACGTCATTTTGTATTAATTTTTTTTATCCCCCTCACACATATATATATATATATATATATATATATATATGTATGTTTATTTATTATTATTTATTTTTTTTTATTTTATTTATTTATTTTTTTTTTTTTGTTACGCCTTTTTTTAGAAAAAACAAAGAACAGACGAATCTGTGAAACCTATCGAGTTTGATAAGAGCAGTGAAAGTTGGAAAAGAAGTGATTGTTTAGAAAAGATGACAGAAAATAAGATTGATACAGATTTATATTCGAGACAGTTGGGAACTTACGGTTTTGATTTAATGAATAAATTGGTTAAGTTAAATATTTTAATTATAAATGTTAAAGGAGTTGGTTTGGAGTGTGCAAAGAATTTGATATTATCGGGACCCCAGTCTGTTTGTATATATGATAATGATATATGTGATATAAGTGACATAGGTGTAAATTTTTATATTAATGAAAAAGATGTTGAAGATAAGAGTTGTCGAAGTGATGCTGTATTAAAAGAATTACAAGAATTAAATAATTATGTACATATATATAATTATAAAGGAACAATAGAAAAAAATTGGTTAGAAAATTTTGATGTGGTCATATGTTGTGATATAAATAAAGAAGATTTAATAAAATATAATAATATGATAAGAGGTATAGATAAAAAAAGAATAGCTTTTTTAAGTTGCAATATATATGGATTATGTGGTTATATTTTTGTTGATTTTAATAAAGAATTTATATGTTATGATTCTAATGGAGAACAAGTTAAAAGTTGTAATGTTAGTAAGATTAGTAAAGAATTAGAAGGAAAAGTTTCATTCGATTTTGATAAAACTTCACCATTTGAAGAAGGTGATTATGTACAATTTAGTAATGTAGAAGGAATGACAGAAATTAATAATAAAATATATAAAATAAAAAATTTGAAAAAATATACTTTTGAAATTGGTGATACAAGTTTATATAGTGAATATATAAAAGGTGGAATATGTACCCAGGTTAAAAAACATTTGAAATTAAATTTTTATCCATATGAATATATATGTGTAAATCCACTAAATAATGAAAATATATCTAATAATGAACAGAAACATAATCAAAATGATAATCATTTTTTAGATACTTGTAATAATATCATATATGAAAATATTCCTCAACCTAATTCTTTTATCATATCAGATTATGCTAAATTTGATATGAGTAATCATTTACATTATTCTATACAAGCTTTAAAATGGTATGAATTACAAAATGAAAAAGGGCTACCTGAAAATTCAGATGAAGATGCATTAGAAAAAATTTATAATTATGCTGTTACATTAAATAATAAAGATAAAGAAGAAAAGAAATCGTATGCTGTTGAACAGTTAAAAAAAGATGTTGTTTATAATGTATGTAGATATTCTAAATCTCATATTGCACCTGTAGCATCATTTTTTGGTGGTTTATTAGCTCAAGAAGTTATAAAATTTACAGGAAAATATATGCCTATATATCAATTATTATATTTGGATTTTTTTGAATGTATTTCTTTAAATGAAAAAGTAGATATCAATGAAATTAAAAAAATGAATTGTAAGAATGATAATATTATAACTGTTTTTGGAAAATCTTTTCAAAAAAAATTAAATAATTTAAATGTCTTTTTAGTAGGTTCAGGTGCTTTAGGATGTGAATATGCAAAATTATTCTCTTTACTAGATATGTGTACAAGAAATTCTGAACAAAATACCAATTTGAATCAGAATAATATAGATAATAATTTGGCTTGTTGTGGTAAACTAACTATTACGGATAATGATAATATAGAAGTGTCTAATTTAAATCGACAATTTTTGTTTAGAAGAGAACATGTTGGTAAATCCAAATCATTAGTTTCATCTGAAATTATTAAAAAAAAAAATAATAATATGCATGTCCAATCATTAGAAACTAAAGTTGGTGCTGAAAATGAACATATATTTAATGAAGAGTTTTGGACTAAGCAAAATATTATAGTAAATGCTTTAGATAATATTCAAGCTAGACAATATGTTGATAATAAATGTGTTTGGTATAGTAAACCATTATTTGAATCAGGAACATTAGGTACTAAAGGGAATGTTCAAGTTATTATACCTTATCTAACGCAATCATATAATGATAGTTATGATCCTCCTGAAGATTCTATTCCACTTTGTACTTTAAAACATTTCCCTTATGATATTGTACATACGATTGAATATGCTAGAGATATATTTCAAGGGTTATTTTATAATACTCCTTTAAGTATTAAACAATTTTTAAATGATAAAGAAGAATATATTAATAAAATACAAGAAGAAGGTAATAATGCATCCTTATTAGAAAATTTACAAAATGTCATAAATTCTTTAAAAGAAATTTCATCTCAATGTAATTTCGATTTTTGTATAAAGAAATCTGTAGAATTATTTCATAATAATTTTATCAATCAAATTAATCAACTCTTATATTCATTTCCATTAGATTATAAATTATCAAGTGGTGAATATTTTTGGGTTGGACAAAAAAAACCACCACAACCAATAGTTTTTGATGTAAATAATGAAATGATACAAGAATTTTTATTAAGTACATCTAACCTTCTTGCTCAAGTATATAATATTCCTCCATGTTTTGATATTAATTATATTATTAATGTTGCTAAGAAAATAGAAGTAAAACCTTTTGAACCTAAAAAAGTCAAAATTAATATGGACGAAAAGAATTTAAATAATATTTCCATATCCTTTGCCGAAGAAGAAAAAATTATTGATGATTTCTGTAAAGAATTATTAAACATACCAACAAATAATATTAAAATAAATCCTATTGAATTTGATAAAGACGAACAAACCAATTTACATGTTAATTTTATATATGCATTTTCAAATTTAAGAGCCATCAATTATAAAATTAATACATGTGATAAATTGAAGGCAAAAATAGTTGCAGGAAAAATTATACCAGCACTTGCTACTACTACATCTATTATTACTGGATTGGTAGGTATTGAATTATTGAAATATGTAAACTATTATGATAATATACAAGCATATGTTAAATTATCAGATGAACAAAGGAAAAAAGAAAAACATGATGTCTTATCCTATTTCAAAAATGCGTTCATAAATTCTGCTCTACCTTTATTCCTTTTTTCGGAGCCTATGCCTCCTTTAAGAATGATGGATAAGGAATATGATGAATTAATGAAGGGTCCGGTTAAGGCCATCCCTAATGGTTTTAGTTCATGGGACAAGATAGTCATATCGATAAGTAAGCTTATAGAGATGTGTATATAATATATATATATATATATATATATATATATATATGTATATATTTATGTATATATTTTTTTTTTGTAAGTATAATTGTGTATATATAATTTTATGTGTACATATTAAAATTTTATTATTTTTTTTTTTAGAAAATGGTACCATTAAAGATTTAATCGATCACATTAACGAGAAATATTCGATTGATGTAAATTTGATATCTGTTGGAAATGCATGTTTATATAATTGTTATTTGCCTGCACACAACAAGGAAAGATTAAATAAACCCATACATGAATTATATAAACAAATATCAAAACAAGATTTATTGGAAGATAAAAATTATATCATTGTTGAAGCTAGCTGTAGTGACCAAGACCTCGTAGATGTCTTAATACCATCAATTCAATTTATATACAAATGATGAGTGCACAAATATATATATATATATATATATATATATATATATATATATATATATATGTATATGTATGTATATTTATATTTATATATTTTTATATATTTATTTATGTACATATTTTTTTATTATATAAATGATGAATCATTGTTGATTCATTTTGATGTTTATATGAACTAGTGTATATATTCTGTATACTTATGAATGTATTTTATTTTTTAATTTTTTACATAACTATTTGTTCTTGTATGTGAAACAACGAAGTTTATTAATTTAATATAAACAAAAAAAAAAAAAAAAAAAAATATATATATATATATATATATATATATATATATATATATAATAAATGTTGCACGAAAAAAAGAGAGAATGAATAAATATATAAATATACTTATATATATATATATATATATTTATTTATTTATTTATATGTTCATTTATTTTCATTTGGTTAGAATTTATTTTTAAAGTCAATTAATTTTAAATCCTTATTGTTTAACAAGGAAGTATATATACCCATCACCGTTTTGACATTTTTGAATCCTGAATTTTGCATCATGATATCTAAAATAGTGTCTATAGTATTATTTATAATATTATCACAATATAAATTTATATCTGTTTGTGATAATTTATTTGTCTCATTTTTCTTAAGAGAAATATTATTCGACTGTTGAATTTTATGATGTTGTGTTTTTTCTGGTTGAATGCTATTAGGTGTAATAATTACATTAGAATGATTAATATTATTGTCATGATCATACTTCTTCTTATTATTATTATTATTGTTGTTGTTAATTTTATTTACATTTTCTTTATCTTTATTATGATAATCAAGATTTGTTAAATTTTGTTCTGTATTATTTACTACACCTTCTTGCTGTTCATCTTTGTTTATGTTTGTAAAATGATATAAATTTGTATTTTTCGATATTGTATCATCATAGTATATATTTTTTGGAAGGTTAATATTTTTTTTTAATAAATAAAAATTATGATGTAAGCTTTGTTTCTTTTGAATATAATCAAGAATAAAATTTTTCAAGTTCTGAATATAATTTAATATAGACAATTTTCTATAATGCCCAATTATTAATTTATCTTTTGTAGTAAAATTGTTATGGTTTTGTATATTATCATGATTTGTTGAAAGTTTTATATATTTATTTATATTTAAATTTTTACTTATATTTTCATCAAATATTTCAAATCCTTTTTTTTTAAATAGGTTAACAATATTTTCATCAAAGAAATTAATTTTACTAAATACCAGACGATATGTTTGTCTTAATATTTTTGTTTTATTTATAATTTCGTTATTATGCTCTTTAATTAAAGAAAAAAATCTCATCCATAATATATCTTGTTCACAAGAATGTTTCTTAATTAATTTTTTTTTATCGTATAATGTGATATATTCTTTATTGATTATTCTAGCAAATCTTTTTCCACCTCTAGAGGTAAATTTAGAACTTTTTATATAATTATATAATAATTCTTTTTCATCATTATAATTTGCAGCCTTGAAAATGTTTATTAAAACATTTGGTACATCTCTTGGATTTAAGGATAAATACATATATATTAACTTTGTTTTTAATTTTTCAGATATATTTGAAAATATTTTATAATCGATTAAATTATATTTTTCTTGATAAGCTTTTGATATATATTCTACTTTTAAAAAATCATATATATATCTTTTTCTTACTTCAACAGGAATACATAATTTAATACTTCTTAGATATTTTATTAAAAAGGTTCTTAATACTTTTAAACCTAGTACACAATATATTTTAAATTTATTAAGTTTAATAACATCGTCATTAACATTTAATGTATGTTCTGTACTACCAAAAGGAATATTTGCATTATCATTTGTATATAAATTTGTAAATAATTTATTTAAATTCACACAAACATCTTTAAATAATAAATGTGGTGACACCTCGAGAAAATTCCCTATTCTTATCATAATATCGTTACATTCTTCGTCAAACTTAAAGTTTAAGTGTTTAATTAATTCAGAACTTTTTTTTATAATATCATTATTATTATTATTACTATAATTATTATTACTATAATTATTATTACTATAATTATTATCCATGTTGTTAACTGATTTATTCGAGTTATTAATAACTTCTGTTACATCGTCTTTTATAATATTCTTTTTTCCAAATAAATTATATATACAATTATTTTCTTCAATATTTTTATTAATGGTCTTACCTTTCCTTGGATTCTTTTTTATGCGCATTACATTATTATGATTATTATTATAATTATTTTTATAATTATTATTCACAAAGTATAGTTTACACACGTTCTTTTTTTTATTTCTTTTGACGTTATGAAAAAAAAATGCATACTTACTATTATCAACATGTGACTTTTTTAACATACATCGAGATTTTACTTTATTATTTGCTTGAATTTTTAAATTTTGTAAATTGCCATAAGAACCTTCTTTTGATAATAATATTTTTATTTGAATTACGCACAGGATGAACAGTATATATATGTAATATGTGTTTCTTGAATTTTTTTTCTTTCTCTTTTTTATTATCATCTTTTTTTTATTATATCATTGAAATGTTAAAACGAATCAGATATGAATAAAAAACAAAAAAATAAAAATATAATACAAATGAAATAAAGCATTTATATATACCTTATATATTTATTTACCTTCTATCTATATTGGGTCTGACAATTCTTGCGTGATATTATATATATATATAAAATATATATATATATGTATGGATTTATATTTTATATACTTAAAACCTAATATTTATAATTTACATTTCGTATTATTTTCTTCTTTTTTTTTTTCTTTTTTTTTTTTTTTGGGGTTAAATTCAAAAAATATATATTTCTTCTATTCACTTGTCAGTTTAAAAGATGATTATCTCATTTTTCAAAACATCATATTCTCTCACATAAAAAGTATACAAAAAGTTCATTTTCTTTCATATTGTGTAAAAATATATGTATATATATATATATATATATATATTTATTTATTTATTTATGGTGTGATTATTATGTGACTTTATTAGTGTTTCATAAAAGGATTATTTAAAAAAATTAATTAAATATTAATAAATAAATAGATACATACATATATATATGTATTTATGTATGTGATTATTAAAATATGTACTATTTAATTATGAGAAGAAGGTTTATTTTTAATGTATAATACGAAATGTAAGAAAAATATCTTTTATTTGTATGCACATAATAAAAGGAACCTTAAAAAAAATAAGAGATAAACATATTAGAAATATTATACATATATATATATATATATATATATATATATATATATATATATATATTATACATATTGAATGAAACAAAAAAAAAAAAAAAAAAAATTAATAAATAAATAATTAAAATAATAAAACAGTTTTATAATTTTAAGTAATATTAGATTCTTCTTTATCATTTTATAATATTTATATGTCAAACTTTAATTTCTCACTAAACTTTTCAAGTTCCTTCAATTTATCATATTCATTGTTCAAGGAATATAAATTTTTTTTTCTTCCAGTCCATGAGAGTAAGGTTAGAAATCTGCCTTTAGAATCTTTTATTGATAATACTTTATTCCACTCTAATTTTGATTTATTTAAAAATGTTTTATTTCTTATCAACACATAAACACCTTCCCAATCATTTTTCGAGCACAGCATTTGATCGAATTGTTCATATAACATGAACGTTTTCTTGTTAACACCCAGTTCCTAAAAAAATAATAAAAATAATGAAAATAATGAAAATAATGAAAATAATGAAAATAATGAAAATTATAAAAATAATGAAAATTATAAAAATAATGAAAATTATAAAAATAATGAAAATTATAAAAATAATTAAAAATGATGAAAAATATATTTATATATTAATATATAATATTATCATATTTACTACGTAAATATCATTATATATATATATTTATTTGTTTGTATTCATATTTATATTATTATCTTGTTGTGTGGTCTACCTTGCAGAAATTAAAGTGAGGTATCTTTGTTATAATTATTGCATTTTTTATAAAGGGGGAAAGATTAAAAAAATGAGCCTTGTGAAAAGAAACATCAAAAGGTAAATTTATATTATACTTTTTATCTTCCTCTGTTGATATAGATATTATATCCATATCAGGGGCATTAATTTTATCATTACATTGATCTGATGTATTGACGTTTTTTTCTGCATTTTTTAAAATTGTCCTATGGTTACTACTATTTAAAATATTTTTATTTCTTATACTTTCCACACTATTTTTATTTTTTATATTTTCTTCCTTCACTTTACGCAACTCATCCATGTCTGTGGAAAAATTCCAGGGGGACGTTTCATAAAAAAGGTCATTCATATCATCAGTACTACTATCTACACCATCATATGTTTCTAAGTCTTCCTTTAAGACATTTTTTAAGAAAGAGTTTTTCTTTATATAATTTGAACGAGTATAATCCGCAAGGTTAGTATAATTCTTTGTATTAAAAGGTATATGTATATCTTTTTGAGTAGTTATTTCATTTTTGTTTTTATCTTTAATATATTTTAATATTTTTTTATAATATAAGGCATATCTAATCAAATATTTTTTACACTGTAAAATCATCATATCTCTATTGTCGCTACCTATTATATGTATATTTGAATAATTATTAATTAGATGCTTCATGTTATAATTATATATATTAAGAAATTCGTGATGATTATATATTTTTAAATTCATAAAGGGTACTATTTCGTCTTGATTATATAATGGAATATTTAGTAGATAAGATAATAATTCGAATATTAAATTTCCAGTACTACAAAATGGATCCCATATAATATTTATATTTTTTTTATTGTGTAGACATTTTTTTATAATTAAAGAATATATACAACTTGAAGAATCATAACTATCATCACTTAAAAAAAAATTATTATTATAATAAATCATTCGTCTAAGTTCCAAATCATTTAAATAATTAATCATATCATGTTTGGTTATATTAAAATGTTTTGATAAATCCGCTTCTAAATTATATGTCTTATTTTCTTTCTGATCACCTATAATATGTGGATTCTTGTAATGTATTACATTATTATTATTATCATAATTATTATTTTGTCTATTTTTATTTTTTTCAAATGTTTCCTTTTTTAGTAATAATTGTTCATCATTTAAAGAAAATAAATTATTATTTATTGTTTCTTTTTTTATTAATGATGAATATATATTTCGATGAACATTATCATTAGATACACCTAATTTTTTATTATACGGATCTAAGAAATAATTATACTTATAATAAATATCATCATTATTTTTATCCATTTTTATTTCTTTTTCATAATCGATTTGTATCTTTTTCTTTTCTTCACACACGGACCAATGCGGTATAGTTTGGTTAACAATGTTTTTTATTTTCTCATCATTTATTTTAGGATTTTTATAAAAAAGAGATGAAAAATTAATATTTTCATATTTTTCTATATTTGGTATATCCTTTAATTCTTTCATATTAACATATTGATAAAACCTTGGTGATAATTTTCCTGTGAATTTTATATCAACATTACATATATTATTATGTATATGAACAGATAATAAATTCCATATGTTTTTTAAATTATTCTCTATATTTATTTTTTCGGTTGTCGTAAAACAATTATTATCTTGTACTATTATATGGTCATCAGAATATATATCATTTTGTGTATCAATGAACTTTTTTGAAGTAACTAAATGATCATATGAATATTCTGAGTTTATGTTATTTTTTATATTTTTAATAATCTCGACTTTTGATAATATATTTTGATCACCTTGAGACATTAAAATGACTTCATTTATATATTTATATATTTCATTTTTTAAATTCGATATATCAAATAATGTAGATTGAGTACATATAATTTTTAAAGGAATATATTTTAAATCTTCATAATGTATATATTTGTTCCATTCAATATTTAAAAGAATATCTCTTAAACAATTTAAAGAATTACATTTTTTATTTTTTGCAACATTTAACCATATACTTTCAATATACCTACACTTTAATGATAACATATATATTAAAGATGTAGAACATTTTATTCTTATTCCTCCTTCCGTTTTATTCATTTTAATTAAATGTTTTACTTTTTTATTATTTTCATCATCACTAATTAAATCATTATGAGTTTTTATCTTTTCTTCCATATCTTTTAAGTATTCATTAAAATGTTTATTACTAATATTATTTCCATCGTACTCTGTTATCTTCTTTTTCATTTTTCGTTTTTCTTTCTCATATGTTAATAGCTCTTTTATATAGTTATGTTTTATATCGTTTTTCAAGGTAGATTCGCCACCCTTTCTTAATGAAATAAAAAAATTGTATATACTAAAATAAGATCTTTTATTTAACATAAAGGGGAAATTAAGAACTTTCATTTTGTAACAACAAAAAAAAAAATATAAAATGAAAAAATGAAAAAATAAAAAATGAAAAAATAAAAAAATAAAAAATGAAAAAATAAAAAATGAAAAAATAAAAAAATGAAATAAAATCAAAGCAATATACATATTTCCATTTTTACGAATTATTTTAAATTATGACAAATGACAGAAATTGTAAATTGAAAATTCAACAAACGGAATATTTATATTAAAATATTTCTTCTTTTATTTTTAACAATATAAATAAATAAATATATATATATATATATATATTACTTATGATGACTTCATTTTTTTAAAGAACTTTTAATAATCAGTCATGGAGCCTATAATTTTTTTTTTATTACACATTTATCGAAGGATAGAGATAATTTATAAGGACCAAAGAATTTTTACATACCTTATAGGTTTTAACAATATATATACATATATATATATATAAGAAAAAAAAAAAAAAAAAAAACATTTAATTGTTTCACATAATATATATACATTTTTATTCTAAATAATTATATTATTATTTTTTTTTTAATTATTTTCATTTGGTATAAATAATAGATGATGGACATGAAGAAGAAAACGCCTGTTTTTTTAAGTATAATAATAATATATATATTAATAATGAGATTGAGAATATATGCATATGAATATATATATATATATATATATATATATATAATATATATATATTTTTTTTTTTTTTATGTTTAAAAAGGTTGACATAAGAATAATAAGTTCATTTTGCTATCATACGTATAGTCCTATAAAACACCACGCATAATAAATATATATATATATATATATATGTATTTATGTATATATAATAACTTCTCCTCTTTTTTATATTTTTTCTAATTAAGATAGGCACGTTTAGCGAATTTAAAAATAATCAATTATATTATCCTATCGGCATATGTCATATTATGTTAACGATAAGATTATGTCATTAAATATAGCCGTGTGCTGTAATATTTTATAAGATATATATATATTTATATATATATATATATATATATATGAAAAATTTATAATATGTTATACATGCAGGTACCTTTTTGTAAGGTGTGTATACCACAATATTATAAAAAATAAAAAACAAAAAATTATAATGCAATGAAATATAATATAGTAATTTCTTTAATTTTTTTTTTCGTACCTTTTTAAACTTTTCGGATAAAATAAAACTTCCTATATTTATGCATGCATTTTATTAAAAAATGTAAGGAGCTATACTTTTAGCGCGTTGAAATTATGACCATTGTGGAAAATAAAAAAAATACAAAAAAATAGAATATACACTCGTCATTTTGATGAAAGAAGAAAATGTATGCGTTTATAAAATAATTAATGTACGTTTATGTGTATCGAAAATAATATCGCAGTGTATGCTACATTAAAATGAAAATAAAAAAAAAAATAAAATAAAAAAAATAAACAAAATAAAATAAAAAAAATAAACAAAATAAAATAAAATAAAATAAAATAAAAAAAATAAAATAAATAAAATAAAATAAAATAATTATAAAATTAATAAATAAATATTATTATTATTTCATTTTATAATTAAAAAAAAAAAAAAAATTAAATATATTTTTTTTATTTTTATATTATTAATTTTTTGTTTTTCATTTTATTGTAATTTTTTTTTTCTTTTTTTGTATAGAAATCATAATATAAAAATAACATAAAAATAACATAATTTATTCTTTTATTTTTTATCTTATTTATTTTATTATTTTTTATTTTTTTAACATGATGAAATACATAAACAAAGTTTCTTCCTTCCTTATAATCCTTTCGTCTATTATCCTTATGAGCAAGAACAATGCCTTAATCGAGAATTCGCTTTTTTTTTTTTGCATCCCCGAAATAGCCCATTTGGACACTTGTACATACATAGAAAGTACCGAGAGATGTTAAAACACAAATATAACGATTCATGTGTACAGGAGTTATTTTATAAAAATAATATAAAGTTAATAGCTATAGATATAGATGGAACTTTGGCCGATGATACAGGGAAAATAAGTGATGAGAATTTAAAAGCTATTGAGGTTTGTAAAAAAGGTGGGATAGAAATTATTTTAGCTAGTGGAAGATTACATTCTTATGCAATGAAAATGTTTACAAATGAACAAATTGAAAAATATAAAATAGAAAAATTAGATGGTGTATATTCCCATGGTGCTTATATTCATATGAAAGGTTATGATTATGTTTACAGGAAATTTTCTTATAAAGATTTAGAATTAATTTTATTTTCTTTAGGTTCATATAATATATTAAGAAATGCTGTATTTTTAACAGTTGATTCAGCATATGTAATAAATGATGATATTAAATTAATTGAAGAATATATTTATACTCCAGAAAGTGAAGGTATTATATCTGATATCGAATATGTTAAAATTATTGATACTAATTATAAACCTATACTTATTAATAAAATTAAAGATATTTTCAATATAGGAGATATTGTATCCATAGAAATTTATGATAAATTATATCCAAATCAAGATATATATAGTGATTTATTCAAAGTACTTTTTTATGAATTACAACCACATTATAAAATATATATACCATCATCAAATAATAAAATTGTCTTATCACCAATAAACACAGCAAAAGTACATACAACACAATTATATGCACAATTTTATCGTATAAATTTAAATAATATACTATCCATAGGTAATGATGATAATGATATAGAACTCTTATCATCAACAGGATTCTCCGTGGCAGTAAAAAATTCAACACCTCGTGCTCTTCAGGTTGCTCGGTGTGTAAGTACCAAAACTAACAACGAAAATGCTGTCGCAAATATTATATACAGAGTTTTATCTGGAAGGCGCTCTTAATTAAAAAAAATATATATGTATAAAACAAGCAAAATTGTATTATATATACACAAATATTTATGTGTGTGTTTAAAAAATATATATATATATAATCACAATGTACCAATAAAACAAACCCACACAGGACATATCTATTAATTTTATATAATATGTATATATATATATATATATATATATATATGTATGTATATATTTGTGTGTGTGTTAATGTATTTAATTATTTCATTTTATTTCATTTTGTTTCATTTATTATTTATTTTTTTTTTTTTCATCTTGAAAAATTTCGTCTTTATTGAAAATATACACATAATTAAAGATGTATAATTTTTACACATAATATTACATTTAAAATGATAAATGTATATATGCATGCACATATATTTATACACATTAGAATCTACGCATATAATATATACAGTAATGTATACAAATATCAACTTCAATAACAAGAATAAAATTATAATAAATTAAATGGTTAAAAAATAAATATATATAAATATTTATTTATTTATATATTTGTTTGTTTATATAATGGCTTTATATATATATATATATTTTTTTTTTTTTATATTCTTTGTGAAAACAATTTTTTCATTAGTCTTAAATTATTTTCTCCTATTCCTATTTGCCATGGGTCTATTAATGTATTATGTAATTGGTTATTATCTTTATAGATGAATTTATAATTATGTTGAATTAATGATAATGTATTGATAAAATCATTATTACTTATATATATATTTTCTTTATAATGAGAATTAATATAATTTTTGTAATATTTTAATAATAGTTTTTGTAATTTTACATCTTGTAGATTATCTTGAAGATTATTTTGTATAAAATTAAGAACGTTCTTAATATTATTATGTTGAATATTAGGTACAATATTATTATTATTATTTTCGTTGATAATATATTGATTAATATTCGCTTCTTTTTTTTTTTGATTTATAGGATCATTATGTATTTTATATAAATCCTTTGTCGGTTTAAAACTTTCATGCTTTGAATTTTTTTTAATTTTTTTTCTTTTATTTTTTATAAGTATTCGTTTAACATGTTCTTTCTCCTTTTTTATAACATCCTTTTCTATATTTTTTAATTTATTAGATAATTTATTTCTAATATATAAGACCATGGCCTTTGGAATATTTTGACTTTCGTCATTTTTAAAATAAATATCCTTTTCATTAAAGCTTATGACACGAGTTTTACAAATTTTATTATTCTTATATAAATAATTTGATGAAATAAAAAATGGCAAAAGTTGTACTCTTGGGACATGGTCATTTATTTCTTCCTTTCTTATATGATAATTATAACAATATAAATCATTATCATTATTATTATTATTATTATTTAATGATGAAAATATGTTTGAATATTCTATATGCTCATCATTATGGTATGTATTCATATGGTTTCCTTTTTTTTTTATATTACTATTGGTAAGGTGATATCCATTCATAATATCCTTCAAAATGTCGCTCATAATGTCATTATTATTGTTATCATTATTATCATTATTACCATTATTATTGTATATATTATTATTTTGTTTTATATTATCTCTGATACCTGCTGCTAGCACATTATTATGTTCATTATAATAATTTGTATCATGGTTAATTTGATTATCATTATTACAATTAAATTTTTTTTTGTTCCTCTTTTTATTCATATTAAAAATGTATTGTATTAACGTTTTATCATATGTATTTTGTCTGAGGTCATGTAAAGGATTAAATATATTCTTTAATTTTATAAGATTATTAACAGAATCAAAAATACATTCTACATATCCTTTTTCATGAAAAATTGGAATATTTAATTCTTCCCATATAAAATGAGGTTCCATAAAAAATGTAAAGATAAAATAAAACGTTTCTTTTTTTTCATCATATTTTTGCTTTTCTTTATTATATTTTATGTAATCTATATGATCTTTTTCATTTATTTCTTTATTTAATATAGTATAGTGAGCACATAAAAAATAAACATTGTGAAATAAATCTGGAAAATATTGTTCCATAATAGAACTAGGAGTATAATATACTAAACTATTTTGGTCATGATTCTTATGAACATTTGTTTTGTAATTTTTATTATTATCAATACACATATCCTTTTCTTTTTTTTGAGAACATATAAAATAAATATATACTGGTTGTATACTCTTATATTTATTATATATCATATTTAATAAATAGGTAATATACAAAAGAGAAAAATCTTTTTCCTCTCTTTCAAGACTTTTTATATTATAAAGTAGAACATCCTGAGCCCACGTTTTACCAACTCCTATCTTTTCATTCATTTTTTTTTTTTTTTTTTTCTATTTTACTGTTTCGTTTTTAAAATATTCTTGGAGAAAATATACAGCTCATCATAAATAAGGAAAAATAATGAATATATATATAAATATATAAATATATATATAAATATATATTATATATATAATGTGTATTTTAACATTTGGACGTTATTATACACATACACACAGGAATAAAAAATTAAAATAAATAAATATATATATATATATTACATATTATTATTATTTTAATATTTTTTTATTTTTTTATTTTATTTTTGTTGCTATCCTTTAAAATTTAAAAAACTTGTATATATTTTAAAAACGATACATGGCAAAAATAAAATAAATAATACATAAAAGTATTCATATATATAAGCATACATGTATACATGCGATGCATACACATATATATAATATATATATATATTTATATTTATATTTATATTTATTCATTTATTTATTTTTAACGTTGAGGGGATATATTTACAAAAACAACTGTATGAAAAAGTATTATATTAATATATTGATAATTTTTTTTTGTTTTTCTTTTTTAATTTTCAGATATAAAAAAGTAAGAAAGAAAAGATGAAGAGATGTCCTATGATATGCACAAACAAGTATACATAAAGATAATATTTTCTTTATTTCTTTATTTATTTATTTATAATGATATATAAAATATATTTTTTGATTTTATCTATATAATATTGGAATCCTCCTCCCCCTTCGAATAAAAAAAAAAAAAAATTAAAGTCTTATAAAATCATTATAAAATTATATCTGTAGAACTTATAAAAATAATTTTTTTTTTTTTTTTTTTTATTTAACATTGAATTAAACAAAAAGGGCCAATAATATATATATGAACTTGAAATGTGAATTATAAGACCCCCCCAAAAAAACAAAAAAAAAACAAAACAAAGCAAAGCAAAAGACAATGCAGAAAAAAATAAATGATATATATATTATTAATGATATTATATTTCTCCTAGTATCATTATTTGTTTTTTTATAATTTAAAATGATATATATATATATATATATATATATGTAGTACCTATAATATTAAATACGAACTATTCTTTTATTTTTTTAATATATATATATTATTATATACATTTTAACAATATTTATGGGCTTGAAATATATAATTTTTTAAACTTGTAAAATAATAATAAATATACACAAGTAATATTAATCAGAATGAAAAAATTATGTGTTTATATCTTTTTGCTCCAAGATAAAAAATTAAAATTATTAAATATAAATATATATATATATATATATATATATATATAATATATGTAAGGTTTATAATGATGTTATAAAATTATGTAAGAACAAATAAATAAGGAGGAAAAACCACAATTTTTTTTTTTTTTTTCTTTTTTTTTTTTTTTTTTCCTTTTTTTTTTTTTTTTTTCCTTTTTTTTTTTTTTTTTCTTTTTTTTTTTTTTTTTTTCTTTATGATTAATGGCATAATAAATACATGAATGAAATTATTTTTACCACACTTGTAAATTTTGTTACTTCTTAAAAATAAAAAAATATATTTTGTATATATAATCTTTTGTTCTATAATATATAATTTTATATTTATCAAATATAAATCAAATATAAATAAATATATATAAAAATATTTATACCTATTTTTTATATTAAGGAATGATTTTTTATTCATTATTACATTAAATATTTATATATATATATTATATATATATATATATATATATATATATGTTATTATATTTTTATAAACATTTTATAGAAGAGGTTTTAACTTTATAATTTGTGTCTTCTTTTTTTATTACAATAAATATTTTTAATGAACAAATTAATATAATATATATGTTTTTTTTTTTTATATATATAAATATATATATATATAATGATA
This sequence comes from Plasmodium falciparum 3D7, assembly GCF_000002765.6. Classification (NCBI taxonomy): domain Eukaryota; phylum Apicomplexa; class Aconoidasida; order Haemosporida; family Plasmodiidae; genus Plasmodium; species Plasmodium falciparum. Next base: position 1,063,361 of record NC_037284.1, read on the forward strand.
TTATTTAAATATATATATCATATGTATATAATTTTATATTTACAAAATAAAGCAATTCTTTTTTAAAACGTAATATTTTTTATAAACAAAAATTATAATTCATATATAAGAAAAATTATATAAATAACCAAAAAAAAAAAAATAATATAAAAAACTCATTTTTATCTGTTAATACTATTATATATAAAAATGGAATGAATAAACATAATATTATTTTTTATATTATTTTTATAAAAATAATAAATTTGTAGAAAGAAGGAATAATTATCACATAAATTAAAACAATCATTTATGCAATTCCATAATATATTATAAAATAATATTAAAATATTAATTTGTATATATAAATATATATATATATATTATAAATAATATATATATGATTTTTATTTTTGTTATTTTTTATTTCTGCATAATATGATAAAAAGACGATTATATTTTCTCCTATTAAAAAAAAAAATGAAAAAATATAAAAACACCTTTTTCTTTTTCTCTCTAAAGAAAAAATATAATTTTTAATAAATTTCTAAAATATATCTTTTCTGTTTTAAATTATAAAAAATATTTATTTTTATAATATTATTATAAACATATTATATAATATATATAATAAATAAATAAATATATATATATATATATATATATATATAAATATATTTTTATAAAAATGAACGACAATATAATTTTAAAAACCTTTAATAAAAAAAAAATATATAAATAACATGAAATGTTTTTTTATTATATTATTATGTTTTATATTTATAAAGTATACTTATAAATATAAAATAATAAAAAAAAAAAAGAGAACCAAATAAATCGCTTAATTTTATTTTTATTATATATAAAAATTAAATATATTTATATATAATACATATTTATTTTATATATATTTTTTTTTTTTAATATTTTTTTTTTTTTTTTTTTTTCTTTATAACAATAACATATTTTATAATATAGAGAAGATATTTTTATTATTTAAAAAAAAAAAAAATATAATAATAAAATAAAATGGAAGGAGGAGCTACATCACATTTTTTATTTTTATTATTATATTAATAACAACAAATATATTTTTAATTTTTTTTATATATTCAAAAGTTTAATATATAGCGTATAAATAATATAACTATTATATATATATATATATATATATAAAGAAAATATATAAAAAAAAATAAAAAAAAATAAAAAAAAAACACTTTTGGTCAATTTATTATAATATATATATAATATAATATTTATATATTTTTATTATTTTTATATAAACAAAATGTTTATATATATAAGTGAAATTATTAAGTATAATATATAATCATATATTATTGTTATTAAAATAATACAAAACATATATATATATATATATATATAATATGTAAATATATATACCATTTTTTTTATATGTAAAAATAATTATATATATATTTATATATTATTTAATTTGGAATGTTACTTTGACATATTTCATTTATATGAAAAAAAAGAAGAAAGGGTAAATTCGAAAAAAAAAATTTAATATTTATATCATATACATTATATAATATATATATATATAATATATATGTTATATAGTAAGTATCAAAAATATGATATATTAAAATATATACATATAAAATATTCATTTTGCTTATTTTAAAAAAAAT
>NC_037284.1:1070000-1082500 GCF_000002765.6 Plasmodium falciparum 3D7
AATTCAATTTTTGATAATTTAATCACATTATTATTACTTAATAAATATGGAAGTATCACATTACTTTTATTTGCTGATAATAAACATATATAAGAACTTTTTTCATCATACCAACAATGTTTAGATTTTATAAAATGCTTTTTTATAGGTGTTATTATTAAATTATCAAAAGATATCTTAAATATTTCAACGGAATTATTTGTAACAACAACAAAATCACAAAAACTCATATTTTCATCTTGTTTTCTTATAGTCTCGTTGTATATCCAAAAAACACTCAATATTTCATATTCATTCAATTTATTTATATCTACATTTAAATATATATTATGGTTATTTAATATATCAGATATTTCTATTCTATTCGGATTAACAATATAGTATAAAAAAAAACTCCCATTCTGACAAAAACATATATGCTCACATATATCCTTATCAAATTTTACATATACTCCATTATAATTTAATTTGTTCTTTTTTATGTCCGTTACTAAAAGCGCTTTTGTTGAAACGTTCTGATGAATGATCAAATCGTTGATCTTGTCATAAAATATTTTATCACTGCTCGAAACCTAAAAAAAAAAAAAAAAAAATTCCAAAAATGTAAAAATGTAAAATATAAAAATGTAAAAATATAAAATATAAAAATGTAAAAATATAAAAATGTAAAAATTTTAAAATGTAAAAATGTAAAATATAAAAATATAAAGGAATAAAATCAATATGAATAATGTCATGAATATGTGCATATACAAGTATACGTGTGTTACAAAAATATCATCTCCAAAATATAGTCAAAATGACAACATTATTATATATATTTTATGAGAATTGGAAAATTATAAACACACAATGAGAAATATTTTAAAAGAAAAACAAAAAAATGTACTACTATATATATATATATATATTTATTTATTTATTTATTTATATATTTATATCATTTATGTATTAATTTTATGCCCCCATCATGTTATATATAATAATACGAACTAGTAACAAACAACATGTCATGATTATAATTATTATTTTTATCTATTTTGTTATTCTTTCAATATAATTTTATTACCTCCCACTGATATATTGGTTCCGATATATATGCTGGAGAATATGTCGAAATTGTTGTGCTCCTTTTATTCTTTTTTAATAGTTTTTTATTTTGCTGACTTTTATCATGTGCGACATTTTCTTCCTTCTTATCATTTTCCTTTTCTTCTACTTCATTGTTTGACTTTATTTTAATTTCATCTGAACCTTTCTTATTAATTAAGGCATTTTGCTCTTTTTCAATTAAATAATTACTATTCATTATTATAACTACTATAACATATATATATATATATATAATATTATTTATTACTTATTAATATATAATAAGTATTACTTACATATATATTATATATATATATATATAATAGCTATTATTTATGGGATAATAAAAAATTCGTTATATATATATATATATATATATATATATATATATATATATATATATATATATATATTTTTTTTTTTTTTTTTTTTTTTTTTAAATATAATATTATGTACTAAATATTTTTTTATTATGTATAATTTATAAGAAAATATTACATTTGTTATTATGAATATTTTTTTTTTTTTTTTTTTTTTTTCCCTACTTGCACTTAATAATGTATACATAAAAAAAAAAAAATATATATATATATATATACATATATTTATATATGTACATATGATATATACATATAATATATATATATATATAATATTATATCCTACGAATTAAAAATTTCCTTGTGGTAAAAAAATGAATATCTTATTTTATCTAAGGATGTACATTATTAAGAAAATGTTTCTTTTTTTATAATTAATGTTAGTATTAAAATATGAACACATACATAAATATATAATAATAATATATATATATATATATATATATATATATATATATATTTATATATTTATAATATATATGTTCTTACCATTGTAGAAATGACGACAAACATATGTTTTTACTGACCATCGTTAGAATAAACATTTTATATCTTCATATATAAATATATTTATTTTGTAGAGTTTATAATTTTTCATAGGAAGATAATTATTTACAGAAATTTTTAAATACAGTACACACATGGGTTTAAATTATTCTATAGGTATAAACACACCCATATAATTGTAAAAGGAAATTACATTATATCATATTATATCACTTTATTTTTTTTTTATAATAAATGCTCCAATTTATAAGTAGATGGATATATGTTAAATTTTTTTTTTTTTTTTTTTTTTTTTTTTTTTTTTTTTTTTTTTTTTTTTTTTTTTTTTTTAATTATCTAATCAAAGTTAATGTTAAACATATAAATATCTTTATATTCAATATATTTTGTGATATCACTTGATTAGTTCCAAACTTTATAGAATCCATTTCATTTTTTTATCAAAAAAAAGAAAAAAAGAAAATGATAATTTTAAAAAGATGTTTCAAAAAAAAGCTTCTTCAGTTTGTTTTTTTAGTAAGTATCATAACAATAAATATGGATATCATATATTTTTTTCATCCAACTTTTCAATTTATAAAAAAGCGTTGATACAATATTCTTCCATAAATAATCACAACAATTATAATAATAATAATAATAATAATAATAATAATTATAATAATAATACAAGGTATAGAAAAATCATTGTTATTCCTTTTAATGATAAGGATGTCAAATTAGAATATAAAAAAATTCCATTCGATAAAAACGATTTAGACAAGAAAAGTAAAAAGGAGTTATTAAATATTTATAAACATATTCGAAAAAAAGAAGAATTAAATAAATTACCACAAGATTTTTTAGATAATTTATTTGAATGCACAAAAAAATATGTTGGTTGTCTTTTACCATATGAATTTGTAAGTATTTATAAAACATTAAAAATTATAAAAAGAAATAATAAAGAATTAAATTTATTATTACATCAACAAATCAAAAGAATATATCAAAATTTTGATATTACAAGTATCAGTAAATTATTTCAATTATATAATTTTAGTAAATCAAGACCAACTGTTCTAATTAAAAATTTATCTCAAACATTTTTAAATAATATAAATAATGAAAATGTAAAACCTTGGAATATTAGAGAATTAATATCGATATTTTCTTATCTTAAAATATATGATGAAAAACTTATTGATGAAATATATAAAAAATGCATTCCTATTTTTTCAAAATATATTTTGAATTATCAACCAAAAGATGTTACCATCATCTTTTATTGTTTAGTAAAAATGAACAAACATAATACCACTCTATCTAATGTGGTAACAAAACATGTGATTTTGAATATTGATTCTTATGAATTTCACCAGACAGCTATTGTTTTAAATACCTTTGTAAAACTAGGTCTTAAAAATAATAAGCTCTGTAAAGTAATATGTGATAAAATTAAAGTAAAGTTACAGCCGCAAAAATTCACAAATTTAACAAATAATGTTATGACAAGGGAACATGGAAATAATACATATATGTACCGGAGTGAAGAAAAAAAAAAAAAACTTAATCTTTACAATGTTGAAAATGTAAATGAGGATACAAATAATCGCTCTTTACTTAATGAAAATAACAAAGAAGAAGATGAATTAAATACGTTTGATGAACTAGGTAGAGACAATAACAAAATTGTTGAAATGGTTCATATTGATAAAAAGAATGTAAAAGAAATTGTCAAGGTTGAAGAAACCAATATTGAAAATAAGAAAAGTATTAGAAAGAAGAAATTAATAGGAAACCAAATATTAGAACCAAAGGATGTTTCTGTAATACTAAATTCATTAATAAGATTAGAATATTATGATAATCAATTATTTCATTGTTTAACTCCATATATAATAAATAATGTGTCCAAATTTTCTGCACAATCATTGAGCAATATTATTCATTCCTTTTCTCAAATTCAAATAAATAACGAAATATTATTAGACAACATTGTTAAGGAGTGTATTAAAAAGATACATAAATTTAAAAATATCGAAATGAGTAATTTGGCTAACTCCCTTGTACGTTTAAATAGAAAAGATAAAATCTTATTTACCTATATTATTGATGAATTTTTATATCGTGCAACAATTGGTTCCAAATTTTTAAATTACCAATTTGATGTATTATCCCTACAACAATTAGCTTATTCATTTAGTAAGGTCGGTTTGAAGGATGACAAAATATATACAGTACTTTATAGGATGTTAATAAAAAAAATAAATGAAAGGAATAAAATAGTTAGAAGGAATAATAAAATAATGAACAGCAACTTGATAGAAACGGAGAGTAACAAAAATGGAGTTGCTAATAAAATTTGTATAAAAAGAAAAAAAAAAAATGAAAAAGAAGAAAAAGAAGAAAAAGAAGAAAAAAAAGAAGATAAAATAAATGAAAAGGATATTATTGAAAAGGAAGGAATATCAATTAGTAATAAAAATGAATTGTACAAACATAATAATAATAATAATAATTGTAATGATAATTTTGATTTTTTTTCCTTGTGTACATTTATTAATTCGTATGGAAAAGTCAATGTCGGAAATAAAAATTTGCATCATTTTATTAGTTATATTATTAGAAAGAAAAAGAAAAACAACGAAGTCTTAACAAACGAATCATTAAGTTTTATGATATATGGTTTATTAAAATTAAATTTGAAAGATAAAAAAATATATCAGATATTATTAAAGGATTGTATAGAAAAAGTGGATACATTAAAACCATTTCAAATGGTACTATTATTATATTCGTTAAGTAAATTAAAAATATATTCCTATAAATTTGTTAAGAAATGTTTACAAATGTTAAGTATACATATTAATAATTTGAATTTATCTGATTTGTCATTAGTATGTTATTCTTTATCAAACTTTTTATATAGAGATGTCATATTTTTATATAAAGTAAATAAAATAATTCTTATAAATAATTATGAATTCAATCCAAAGATTATATCTCAACTTTTTAATTCTTATACCAAATTATGTTATTATCACGAGCCTTTTTATGATTTTATATTTAAGAAAATTATAATGTTTATACATCAATTTGATGAAAAGGAATTAAGCAATTTGGTTTTTTCCTTTATGTATTATTTCCATATGAAAAAACTTCATTACGACAATATCAAAAGTGCTGATCCACACAACAAAAATAAACAGCACGTTGGATCTGTTCCAGTGGATAGTGGTGAAAATAAAATTGGGAAGAATAAGTGTAATCATATGAATGATAGTGTTAATAAGGATACAAAATATATAATAATGATGGAAAATAATAATAAAAGGAAAGGAAATGATAATAAAATGGATGATAGTGGTGATATTAATGATAAATATAATACATATAGTGATAATACATATAGTGATAATACATATAGTGATAATACATATAGTGATAATACATATAGAGATAATACATATAGTGATAATACATATAGAGATAATACATATAGAGATAATACATATAGAGATAATACATATAGTGATAATACATATAGAGATAATACATATAGTGATAATACATATAGAGATAATACATATAGTGATAATACATATAGAGATAATACATATAGTGATAATACACATAATTATAATAATAATTATATTAATGAACATGTTCATCATCGTATCGATCAACCCCATGACAAATTTAAAGACATAGAACACAGCTCAACCAAGACACAAGATAATAATCCGTATAATAATTCTACATGTAGAAATAAAAATAATATTAGCTTAGGTAGGGAAGAATTTTATAAAAACGAATTAAACATATTTTTTAATTTAATATATATATTAAATGAAAAGTATAGAACGAAGATATCACTAATAAGTATATATCAATTACAAGTCGTAGATTTATATTTAAGATCATTTTTTTTGAATTATTTTTATTTTCCTGTTTATTTAAAAACATTTTTTTTCAAATGTAGAAATGTTAAGTTACATATCCAAGATTATCTAATTTTATCTTCCAAAACACATCGAAATATTTCTCGATTTCTTAATATTGTCGGCATAAGACATAGAAGTGAAGTGTTGTTTGGTCCTTACCAATTGGATATAGTAATAGATTTTATAGAAATGAAAAATGGAGATAATAATTATTTAAATATTTTAAAACACGAAAACAATAATAAAGATGATCAAAGAATATGTAATAATTTATCTAATAATAATTCAAATGATTATACTATTATTTATAAATCGAAAAGGTTAGAAAAAGAAAAAATTATAAACGAACAAGATAGAAAACATAAAGTAATTGAAACAGTTTTAAATAAAAATATTGTTATAGAAGTTGATGGTATATCTCATTTTTATAAAGAAAGTTTTAGTCGGACAATTAATTCTGTTATTAAAGATTATATTTTAAAAAAACTTGGTTGGAACGTTATACATATACCTTATCAAGAATGGAATCAATGTTTTACTTTTAAAAAAAAAGTATTATATGCAATCGAAGTTTTAAAAAATATTTTAGAAATAACGAAGCAGGATATATCTCTCCACGATTTTATAAACATAATAAATGCAAATTATAATAACAAAAAAAAAAAATATTATGATACACCTTTAATATCAAACATTTCTCAAATGAAAGATTCCCACAATGAAAATAATAATAATAATAATATTCAACTTACAGAAAATAAAATGCTAATATATTCCAAAGATAAAACTGAACAAATATCAACTGAACCAACCTCAAATAATAGGAAGGATAATTATAATAACGATTTACCTAAATTTTATGTTGTGAGTGAAGAGAATATTTTCCTGAATCAAATAAAAAATAAGAACACACGTCAACAAAATCTTATGAAGAAAATGAGAGAAGACTCAAAATTAAAATATGATTATAACATATTTTGTAAGAAAGCAAATGAAGCTAAAAAGATTAATCATATCTCCGATGATTTGATGAGCGATTATGACAACCAAGAGGACTATATGGGTAAGTAAAACGAAATGAGATTCGTTATATGTATAAATAAATAAATAAATAAATAAATATATATATATATATATATATATATAATTTAGTCTTTTAAATAGCTGTAACAGTATTAGGCTATATTTAATGAAGGTAAAACATTATACATTATAAATTATTTTTTGCATGATATTATAATGTTTGTCATATTTAATAGGTTTTTCTCATATATATATATATATATATATATATATATATTTATTTATTTATTTTATTTTTAATTTTTGTTTTTTTTTTTTTTCTATATTATGAAGTCATAATTTTTATCTTTTCAATATTTCAAGTAGAATAAAAATATGTCATTTTACTTTTATGAAAAAGAAAAAGAGATAATTAAATATTTGACAAATGTTTTAAAAACGAAAATACATATATGTAAAAATATATATTTATATATAAATAAAGTCAAAATTTTGTAAATATTCAAATAATATAAAAAAGGAGAAAAAAAAAAAAAAAAAAAAAAAAAAAAAAAAAAAAAAAAAAATATATATATATATATATATATATATATAATATATATATAATATATATACTTTATTTTCTTTGGTACATAAAATAAAATGTTGATACGAGTAAATGGAAATATTTTCTCTATTGTGTTTTAATAAGTCTAATTTGGTTATCATTTTATATAATATATATATATATATATATATATATATATATATATATGTATATATTAATTCTTTTTATTTTTGTGTGTGAGGGGATAATAATTTAATATTGTCGAGAATATTTCTAAATTGTTATATATAATAAATAAAAATATAAGACATTAATATAATCACATATATATATATATATATATATATATAATTGTTTTGTTTTTAAAAGAGTATACTTCAATTTTTACAATATTAGTAGTCTCCTATTTTTGGTGCAAGGAAAAAAGTCAAATGAGATGGATCTTGTAGGTCAGTTAATTGTTGTTTAAAATTAAATTTGATAGATATAGGTATATGAGGAGATAACGATATTAATACTTCATCTGATAATGATGAAGCTCTTGAGAACATGACTAGATATCTTGTAGCAAATTCTTGAGAAACAGATTTCGTACAAGTAATAGAAATATCTGTCATATCATTAGTAAATTGTTTTGTAACTTTAATATCTGATCCCGTAGTGCTTAAAATCATAGCATCTTTTTTCATAGATATAGAGACATTATCACCTATTGAATTAAGATATTTTGTAAATTCTTGAAACTTTTTAGATTTCATAGTACATTGACAATGATATTCAGATTGTGGTATTTCTAAATGTTCCTTTTGAGCATTAATTAATTTTACTTGTATTTCTAAAGAATCGTCAGCACTTGATTGTTCTTCTTCATCAATAATTCCAATATTTAAAACTGCATCATTTTCATTATCTTCTTTAAATAAAAAAACGGTCGACTTTTCTTTTATCACCGATAATATTTTTAGCATAAAATTAATGCTTATACCTAAAACGCAATTTTTATCACACCTAAATAAATAATAAGTTTAAATGGTTATATGTGACACAATAACATAAATATATATATACACACATATATATATATATATACACATATATTCTTAAGTACTATAAAAATATTACCTATAATGTTGGAAAAAATCAGATACGATATTCAAATCAACCAGTGAAACATGACTACAATCCATAGATTGCATCTTGATTCCATTTTCATCACATTCTAGATTTACTTCTGTACATATATCTTTTAACGTTTCAAATAATTTTTTAAAAAATTGACCATCTATTCTGCATTCAAACATTTTGATTAAGTGAATTTTTTTATTTATATAAATATATATATATATATATATATTGGTATTATTTATATTAATTAAAGTTATTATATATTAATATATTTATTTTTATCTATTTATTTATATTTATTTATTTATATTTATTTATATTTATTCATTTATATTTATTTATATTTATTTTATTATTTAATCCTTAATTATTTTAAAACCTATTATGTAAGAATTTAGATGTGAAAATTATTGATCATTCACCAAATTTTTAAATTTTTTGAAAAAAAAAAAAAAAAAAAAAAAAAAAAAAAAAAAGTGCAATGTGATATATACTAAAAATGTTTTATTTTCATCATTTAAAAAAAAAAAAAAAAAAAAAAAAAAAATTAATATATATGCATATAATTTCATATACAGATGTGTATTCCTTTTTTATTTCATTTTATTTTATTATTTATTATTTATTTATTATTTTTTTTTTTTTTATCACCCCAAGGAAAGATATATAAATTTCATATTAAGAATTAAAGATAGCACAAAAAATATATATATAAATAAGTGATATATGTTATATATATATATATATGAACATTTATATATATATTAATTTTTAAACATATAAATATTTTAATATATTATTATATTATTATATATATATATATATATTTTTTTTTATGTATATCATTATATTGTATTTAGTTAATACTTATTATATACATTGTCTAAGTATAAAAGAAAAAAATATTAACTTTTAATATATGTGACATAAATATATAAAAAAAATAATATATATTTATATATATATATTTTTTTACTAATTTTATGAGGAAGAACATAAATTTCATCAGAAGATTTATTATATTTATTATTTACATTTATATGAAAGATAGTATAAAATCATTTTATATGTAAATTATATTTCAAATCAATCCTTTTTTTTTTTTTTTTTCCTTCTTTTATTATAATTTATATATAAATTGAAAAATATAGCTAGCATCTAATTATAAAAATATCAAAATAAATATAAACAATATTATTATATACAACCTTCATATATATGACTTTTTTTTTTAAATGGAGAGGGAAAAATATATGTTTCTTCATTTTTATCTTTTTAAATATTACACGAAAGGAAAATAAATAAATAAATAAATATATATATATATATATATATATATATATATTTATATATATGTATATGCCGGAAAATTTTTATAAAGCGTCTTGTTTTTAAAAAAAAAGATTATTTTTACGTTGTATTATAATTTTATGTAGGTGTGTTTTATCTTTTTCTCTCATATAAAATATGATCACTCATTATAAATACTGAAAATATATTTTATATGTTAAACGTATTGTCAATCGAGATATAAATAAATAAAGATTTATATACATATTTAAAAAAAAAAAAACAATAACAAAATCGTTACATATAAATTTAACCAATATCTTTTTTAAATTTATGAAAAAAGAAAACAATAATAAATTGATATATCCTATTATCTGAAAAAAAAAAACATTTATATATATAATTTACATTCAATTAAAACAGTTATTATATTATATTATATATATATATATGTATTTATTTAAATTTATTTCCATACGAAAATATATTTTTTTATATAATGTATATTTATATGGGCAATAAAAGGAGATATGCCAAACAATAAATAATTACAGTCATAACTATGTATTTAATTATATATAATACTTACAAGATTTATATATATTAATTATATAATATATATTTTTATTATTGTAATTTATTTTTTCCCCCTTAAAAAAAATAAAATAAAATAAAATAATAATATAATAAATATAATATAATATAATATAATGTATATATCAAAAAAGTAGTTTTTAAAAAATATAAAATTTATATGTTGTCGTTATAAAAAAATATAGGATAATATAATAATTGTTTATAATTTTTCATCATATTCTAAACAACAAATATGTATATAATAATAAAATATAATTGAATATATATAACAATATTTTATTTATAATATAAACATTTTAATGAAGGAAAAAAAGAAAGAGAATTTTTTTTTTTTTAATATGTTAAAAATATATTATAAAAAGGAAGAAATTACTTTGTAATAATGATTAAAATTGCAATAATATAATTTGTAAACATATATAACAATATATATATATATATATAATATATATATATATATATATATTATTTATAATTGTTATATTTTTTTATAAAGTTTCTTTCTTATTATTTTAAATATCCATATTTTCTAATATAAAATATATATTTGATTATATATCCAATATACAAATGAATTAAAAAAAAAAAAAAGTAAAGCAAAGCAAAGCAAAACAAAACAAAACAAAACAAAACAAAGCAAAACAAAGCAAATCAAAGCAAATCAAATCAAAACAAAAAAAAACAAAGCAACAAATTTTTTTTATCACAAAATGAAGTTTCAAAATAAAAGAAAAAAAAAACATTTTGTAAAAAATAAAAAAGGAAATGAAAAAAATAAGGCTAATAAAAATATTGACGATTCAGAAATCGAATCCGATGACATCCTTTCCTCGCAAGACTCTGATAATAATGTAACTTTTTTAAATAAGAAGAAAAAATTAAATTATGATGAGGAAGATTATAGTGATGAAGATATAAATAATAATAAAAATGTAGATGAAGAGAATGATGACAATGAATATGAAAATGTGTTTAATAATCCAGAAGAAAGGAAAATATATCTAGCTAAAAAATATTTAAAAGACATGGGAATTGAGAGTAGTGATGAAGATAATGAGGAAGAAGATTCCTCCGATGAAGCACAATCCATACATAGTGCAGAATCACAAAAATCTATTGATGATAAATTAAGTGACGATCCTTTTTCGTCTGATGAAGAAAGTGATAAGAAAAAAAAAAAAAAAAAAGTAAGCAATGTATTAATAGATAATGAGAAATCTCAAAGTAAAAAACATTTATTAAATTTAGGAAATAAAATAAAAATTTTTTATGATGAAAAATTATCATCAAATGTAACAAATAGGAATAATAAAAATGAATTTAAATTAAAAACCCAACAATGTAATGATAATAATAATAACATTAATATACATAACAATATTTTATGTGACAATAAAAATCTTATCTTTTATTATGGTCATAAGAAAAGTGTTACTTGTGTAGCTTCACCAGATTATAACTTATCATTCGTTGATCAATATGAATATAAAAATGAACACAATGTAAACAAGTATAATGGATATAACAATGGAAAATTTTTCTACCAGAACAATGAAAATAATAATATAAATGATATTCATAATAACAATTATTGTGGTGAAGAGGACATGTCGAATAATCATAATAAGGATGATATTATTATGGAACCTAAATTTTTTGAAAATACATCAATTAATACTATTTATACTGGTGGAAAAGATGCTTGTATTATTGAGTGGGATATTATTAAGGGGGAAAAGGTCCATATTTATAAAGGAAATAAAAATTCTTTTACAGGATTTGGAGATAAAAATAGTATAAGTCATTTTAAAAGCGTTATGGATATTTATTGTAATAAATATAATTCGTTTTTTATATCCGTTGGAAGTGATAATTTAATTAATGTATGGGATAATCGTATAAATAATAAATGTACAAATTCAATTATAGGTCATAAAAATATAATCAGTGGTATAGTTGGATGTAATAGCAATATTGAAGAATTACATATGGACCATAATTTCTTTACTTCAT
>NC_037284.1:1090000-1095000 GCF_000002765.6 Plasmodium falciparum 3D7
ACTATGCATTTTATTATAAACATTCTGCAAGAAGAGAGGCGGTTACAATTATTTTTTTTAAATAGTAAAAGTTTAATAAAAAAAAAAAAAAAAAAAAAAAAAAAAAAATATATATATATATATATATATATATATATTATTATTTATGTATTATCTTCAAATGTGCATACAATACATATGTTTATATATATAAACACATGTATGTATTTTATAAAAATATATTTACATATATGTCATATAAAAATACTATTTATGTATGAACAAATCATCAGCCAAAATTTTTGGAAAACAACCTTTTCTAGGTTTTTAATTCTCAAAAAAGGTACAAAAATGTACTAACAAAAAAATACAACTAATATGCAAAAATAATTAGAAAGATATTCGAAAGATCTACAAGTGTCAAACAAATATAAATATGTATAAACATTGGATTTTCTAATTATTAATCAATATATATATATATATATATATATATATATATATATATATATCAATGTTACACTTAAATATAAAGCTATTGATTCTTTTGAAGTTCCTTATTCACTAATATGATGTAAAATATAAAAACTAAAATTATAATAATACATATATATATTATGTAAAGTGTATTATAATAATTTATATACATATTATATATATATATATTTATATATACATAATAATTAACAGCTATGTTATATCTTTTATAAATATATAATTATTATTTTCAAGGAAATAAAAAATCAATCAAAAAAATAAGAAAAAAAAAAAAAAAAAAAAAGAACAATAAAAGAAATATATCATAAATATTATTATATATTTTTTGCTTTATTTTTTTTTTTATTTTTTTTTTTTTTTTCCACTTGTGTACAAACTTAATTTTCATAATTTTGGAACGTAACTACCATAATATATAATATTATATATATAATAAATGTTTAGGTATAAACTATTACAATTTATTTGAATGAATTAATTGAAAAGAAAATAGTAAGAAATAGTAGCATGAATATATATATTTATATAATATAATATTATATTATTTAATATTATATTATATATCTATGTAATATATATATATATTATATATAATATATTTTTTAATATTATATTTAGGTATATTATAATATATATATATATATATTTTTTTTTTTGGATAATAAAAAAATATATTAATATTATTATATGTGGGAAAAAATAATTTTAAAAAAAATAATATATCTTCTTTTATTAAAAGTTTCAAATTTATATAATTTAACATATGTATTTTGTTATATGATAAAAATGGGAAAACAAAAAATTACAAAATAATAATATTTTATGTAATCGTAAA
Organism: Plasmodium falciparum 3D7; assembly: GCF_000002765.6. Taxonomy (NCBI): domain Eukaryota; phylum Apicomplexa; class Aconoidasida; order Haemosporida; family Plasmodiidae; genus Plasmodium; species Plasmodium falciparum. The sequence continues at coordinate 1,091,313 of NC_037284.1, forward strand.
AGGAATATATAATTAAATAAATTTATATTATTTTATAAATATTATAAAATATGCCCTATTTAAGGATAAAATAAAAAGAAAAAAAAAATAAATAAATAAACAAAAAAGTGATTTTTATATAAATACACATTTTTAAATATAAATAACTTCTTTTTTGAAATGTTTCTTTAAATACATTTTTTTAAGAATATTATTAAAATAGAAAGTATAAATAAATACACACATATATATATATATATATATATATATACATAAATATATATAGATGTGCTTATGCTATTTTTCCTTTGCTCCTAATAAATAATATTTTTCTATTCATTTGAGATTTATATTACCATTACTTTTTATTATCTTATTTTTCATAACTATGTGTAGGTATATATATATATGTATGTATGTATGTATGTATTTATGGGATCCACCATATGTATAACCTTATAATTTAATACAACTATGTCTCAAATATTTTTATTGTTATTACCTGCTTACCTATTTATTTGTATATTATCAGATAATATTTGAAATATTTATTTCCCTTCATATTTAAATATCAGCAAAATAAAAATCATAAATAAACCTACAATGTGTAATCTTAAAGATATTGTCTAAAGTTTTTTTTTTTTTTGAATTATTTTCAATATTTAGAGAATATATTTTTATATTAATTAATATATGTATGACCTGTTCATGTGAATATTAAAAAATAAAAACAAATATATGAATTGTTCATGTAAAATATAAAAAAAAAAGAGAAAAGAAAATGGCTATATATACTTTTTTTTTTTTTTTTTTTTTTTTTTTTTTTTTGATATCTAAATTTTTGCTCAATTTTTGACCCAAAGAAATATTAAACATTGTCGTCTTTTTTTTTTAGATATTGTTCCATCATATTTATAAAAATATTATAATTCATGGGCTCTTTTAATTTGATCATATTTAAATTAATTTTAGTAAAATCTATTGACGAATTACGTGACATATTTTTATTACACAGATTTAAGAACGTTTTTAAATCGTCTGAATTTATTTCATTATTATTTTGTATACAATTAAAGAAATCCTTAAAAATTGTTTCTAAATCATACTTTTTTAATTGTTTATTTATAAGTAAATATAACATGGAAGGACTTAAAATGAAATTTTCCACATAATTATGTTTATTTCCTTGTATACCTGATTTTATATTTATTATCAAGTCTCTTATGTTTTCATCATTTAAATTTTGAGAAAGAATTTCATTTAAAATAATTTTACATTCCTTTTGTGACAATTCACAACTATTAGTTTGTGTTAGATATTTGAGTGCACGAATTAAATGTTGTTCTTCAAGTTCCATCATATTCTTCCTTTTTCTTTTTTTTTTACTAAATAGAAAAATATAAAATAAAATATGATAATGAAAGAAATGTATGTGTATTTTTCATTATTAAATTAAATGATGTGTATAAAAAAAAAAAAATTAAAATAAAAAGTGTAAAATTTTTAAAAAAAAAAAAAAATATTTCTTGAAATAAATTTTTTTATTATAATAAGACAATTTTATATGATTAATTATATATATATATATATATATATATATATACATATACATATACATATACATATACATATACATATACATATTTTTTTGTATGGGTACAGTATAATACTGTATGCACAGGTGGCATGACATAAAAAAAAAAAAAATATTATATATATATATATATTTATTTATTTATTTATTATAATATAATATATATATCTTGTATTTAATTTAAAAAAAATTAAATTAAGCATATATTTTACCTTAAAAAGATGTTTAGAAGTTATTAAAATAAAATTTTTTTAAAATAATTGCAAATTAAAAAAAAAAATGAATTAAAAATGTAAAGGGTTACACAAATTTTTTATAAGTGCGACTTTAATATGAATATATGATATATTTTAATTATATATATATATATATATATATATATATATATATATATATATATATATTTATTTATTTATTTATTTATTTATTTTACTTATTTATTATTATTTTTTTTTTTTTATTAAAATGAGAAAGTAATTAAGAATAAAAATGCATATGACAAATGGGTCATTAAAAAATGTAAATATAAGATTTAATTATATATTTAACTACAAATTAATATAAATATGTACATAAATAATAAAATATAAAAGGCTACATATATATAAATATATATATATGTTGAATAAATATAAATGATTATATTATTTTGTGAAATCATCTTGAATAAGCTATTTCTTTTAACTGTGGTGGAACAGTTTGATTTGTTTTATTTAACAATTTAATTAACTCTTTTGCAAACTTTAATTTTTGTGGCATATAATAATCATACGAAAAGAACAAGATTGATTTCCCTTTTTTCCCAGCTCTTCCTGTTCTTCCTATTCTATGTATATAATCTTCTATAGTATTAGGTATATCATAATTAATGACAACAGAAATATTTTTAATATCTAATCCTCTTGAAGCTACATCGGTTGCTACTAATATATTACATCGATCTGTTTTGTAATTATTCAATATTCGATCTCTTTCTCTTTGCTGCTTATCCCCATGAATTGATAAAGCATTATACTGATGATATCTTAATTCTTTACATAAATTATCACAATTTCTTTTGGTATCACAAAATATTAATATTTTATTATTTTCATAATTTTCTTTTAACCAATCTAATAATTTTTTCTTCATATCAATAGAAGAACTTATAATAACATTTTGCTCAATATTTTTATTTGCTGTCAATTCATTTTTTCCTATTTGAATTTTTACTGGATCATAGGAACAAAAATCATATGCAAGTTTCCTGACTTGTTCAGGCCATGTAGCAGTTAAGAATAGCAATTGTTTATTTTTATTAACTTGGGTCATAATTTTTCTTAATTGTTTTTCGAATCCCATATCAAGTAAACGATCAGCTTCATCAATAACAACATAAATACATTTTAAAAGGTTGATGTTACCATTTTCTAAAAAGTCTAAAAGTCTTCCTGGGGTAGCAACAATAATATCAGCACCTTTTTTTAAATTATTTATTTGATAATATTTCGGTACTCCACCATAAACAGCAACACTTTTAATTGGTAGGTTTTTTTCGAAGGATTTGATTTCATCTAAAACTTGTAAGCACAATTCTCTCGTGGGTAATAAAATGAGTCCATAAGTATCACTTGCCCGTTCAGAGGAATTTATATCATAATCATAATCATAACTATTATTATTATTATTATTATTATTGTTGTTGTTGTTGTGATTATTTTCATTGTTGTCATTATTTTCATTATAATTATTTATTATATGATGATTATTTGTTTTCCCTTCCTGTTCTTGCTGTAAATTATTGTTTTGATTTGTTTGTTTATTATTATTATTATTTTGTATAATTTCTTTATGCTTAAGTATATGCATAAAACACGGCAAAACAAAAGCTAACGTTTTTCCACTTCCCGTTTCTGCTACACCTATAAGATCTTTTCCTGATAAAGCAATAGGCCATGTGATTTTTTGAATAGCTGTAGGTTCACTAAATTTATTATTTAGATAATTTAATATGGATTCATGAAAACATACATCTGAGAATTTATTAATGATATTATGTATTATTCCATCCTTGTTAATATAAATATTATTTTTCTTTAATTCGTTTTGTATATCCTCTTTACTTAAACAATTTGT
>NC_037284.1:1100000-1120000 GCF_000002765.6 Plasmodium falciparum 3D7
GGTGTTTTTGATTATTTTTTTGGTTTATATTTTTCTAATAATAAATTAAAATATATTTTTTCCTTTTTCTCGTTAATTGATTTTATAACAACACCTGTATCATCATTAATTATGAATTTCTTTGTGCAGGATAATATTAATCATAATTATTGGTTTTTAATATTAGGACCTTTACGTTTTTTACGTTTAGTAAGAGCGGAGAGTACCATTAGTTCATGTTTTTTTTGGTTGAATGATGTAAAGATAATAATTATAGGAATAATAATATTAGCCTTGGCTATTTTATTTACTTTTTCAGGTATCATGTATATATTAGAAGCACCAGATATTGAGCGAGATTTTGTCAAGCCATTAGATTTTGTATATTTTGGTGTTATAACTATGTCTACTGTAGGATATGGAGATTATACTCCTGTAACAAAAGCTGGGAAATTCTTGACAATGTTTATTATAATTACATGTATTAGTTTTGTTGCTGCTCAATTTAAAAGATTAAAAGAGGCAATGTTTAGTCCTAAAACTGTTATGGGTATAATACCAAAGCAAGATGATGATTATATTTTAATATTAGGACCTGTAAGTCCAACTCAATTATTATATATATGTAAAGGTATAAATAATAGTTTTCCTAATTCAGTAGAATCTATATTCTTATTTACACCTTTACCCGTTGTTATATATCGATATGTATATGGAAGTATTGTAAAGAATACGAATATAAAAATTTGTATAAGTGGAGGGAATGAATGTTTTATTTGCCCTAGTATTATATATGATGCTGTAATAAATTCCAGAGCTTTATATATTTTGAATAATGTAGATTCTGAAAAATATACTTTAATGTATCAACAGATATTTTTGGCTAGTAATAATATAAATTTTAATAATCATGATCATCAGAATCAAAGAATTAGTTCTGATGATATTTTACATAATAATATTATTAATAAATATTCAAAGGACAAAACAAAAAATTGGAAATACTCTGATTTGTTTTCAGAATATAAAAACGAAATTAATAAAAATAATATGTTAAATCTTGAAATGAACATTAATATTAATAATTCATATTCTATCAAGGAAAAAGATGATCAAGAATGTTTATTAAGGTTTATAGGAACTTATAATATTTGTAATTCCTTAATACCTATTACTTTACAATTATCTAATAATACATATGAAGAATTAATAAAATCAATGAATGTCTATAATTATATAAGTATTGAGGAATTAAAATATGCCCTACTAGCCAAAAGTGTTAATTGTAAAGGTTTGTTCTTTCTTATCATCAATTTTTTTTATAAGCCTAAAGCGGTCAAGAGTTTAAAAAAATATATTATAGATTTGAAGTTGTTAATGTATAATGGAATGTTAAGAAGAAAAAATAGAGAACGATTAAGTAGTAGCAATTTAAAAATTAAGCAGCCATCACAACAGAAAAGCAGGAAAGGAAATTTGATAAATAAAATTAGTTTGTTTTTCAAAAAAGGACAAAACCATCAACTTGATGCTGAAGGTATAAGTCATGATGAGAAAAATAATAGTAATACAAGTCGTACTAGGGGTAACAATAGGAATGATCATATGGATCCACAAATTAAAGGAAAGGGAGTCTTCGAAATGAACCAAAAGGAACAAAAGCAGGTAATGCTTAAGGAAGGGATGAATAAAAATATGAATAAAAATATCATTAAAGATATGGAAAAAAATATGAATTCAAATGGAAAGGATAATATTAATGATAGTATTAATGAAAGTATAGAAAAGAATGATCTTTTTTTTTTAAATTCTCTAGATCCAAATGATGATCGAAATATACATAACCTAAGTTATAAGAATTATTATTACATGTTAGAAAAGGTTAACTTAAATATGTACTATTATTTAGAAGGATTGAAATATAATATATACAGATTTCAATTTCCTGAATGTATGAGAGGTTTTCTTTTTCAAACAGCTTCTGAATATTTATATCAGAAATATAGTGCTTTTCTGATTGGTATTATAACAATAAATAAAGAAATATTTTTAAATCCAGTTAATTATATTATAGGAGAAGAAAATAAATATTTTTATACTTCTGCATTTTCTGGTATTATATTAACAACTAGCTTAGATAGTTTAATAAAATTATCTTCTATAAATAATATATCAAAAAAGGTTTATGAATATAATAAAAGATTAATTGAGGAAAAATATAAATCAACCTTTTCAAAAAGTTGGATTAATTCTGATGATGATCATCATAATAGTGATCATAAGAATTTCGTGACAAACACACAAATAAAAGAAACTCAAATAGATGGAGATGAAGTTAAAATTGTCTTGACAAGTCATGATGATTCTCTACATCCTTCTGATCGTTCCGTCAAAAATCGCAAAAACAGTATGAAGAGTATATACAATCAAAAAAAAAGTAACCTTGGGGACCAAAAAAAAAAAAATAGAAATCAAGATGATAGGACGGAACATCAGGTTGATGATAACAACGATTCTGATTATTTACAAATTGAAAGTGTACCAAAAAAGAAAAGAAATATGTATTATAGTCTCGTTTTAGGTATATGCGAATTGGAGAATTACATATCAGCATATAAAGATGCTTTTGTTGATAAGGATAAACCATTACTACTAGTATGTGGGTGGCCAGATAATATACACATGTTTTTTAAATACTTGAAGAGAAACGTATATAATTCTTCATATAGGAATAAAAATAATAGTAACATTCACACATATGATAATAATAATAATAATAATAATAATAATAATATATATAGCAAGACAGTAAAAAACAAAAAAGGGAAAAGAAAAAAAATGAAAAAGTTAAATGATGATATAAAATATAATATTATCATTTTATCATTACATGTCCCAAAATTTAATTATGAAAATGATCTTTTTAATTATTCAGAAAATGTCGTATTCATAAGAGGTTCCCCTTTAAATAGTTATAATTTAATACAAGCTGGTGTTTTTTATGCAAAGAGAATTATTATATTAAATTCAAACCATAGTTTATTTATTGATAAAGATGCATATAGAATAGATAACGAAGTAATAATTATTAAAAATATTGTAAATCAATTATTTAATTATATATCTAAAAATAAAGAGAATTACTTTAACTTATTAAGGAAGACGTTTCCAAAAGAATACATCGATATAACAATTAATGAACGAATATTTTTAAACGACAATATTAATAACAGTCCAAATATAAATGAAATGATAAAGGGTAAAATGTCAGATTCGAGTTACGATTCTCTTGATGATAATTATTCATCAGATGACGATTCGTCATCTTCAAATTATGATGATGATGATGAAGATAATGATAATGATGAAGATAATGTTGATAATAATAATGACCATGGTGGAGAAAGCTTATTATTAAAAAAAAAAAGGAAAAAGAAAAATATGATTAAGTTAAAGAAAAGAGCACTAAATGTTAATAACATATTTAATATCAATAAAAACCCTTACTTAATTTGTTTAATTAAAAATTCAGAAAGTCTGGAATATATTGATGGAAGTATAAATTTGTCCTACGAAAATTATAACGATAATGAGAAAATGAATAAAATATGGGAAAATTGTGGTGAATATATATATACGTTTGAATTAGTATCAGCAAATATTTTTGTTCATGAAATGTTACACAATTTAGTTTCCTTTTCATTACCTATTAGTAAATATGCAATCGAATATTCGGTTATTTATTCTTTGATAGGTATTGATATAAATGAATATTCGAAGAATGCACAAAAATTTCATAAAAATTTAAATCTTAGTACAGGATATGTTAATTTAGTACCTATCCCTTCCTATTTTTATAAAAAAAGCTTCTATAAATGCTTTTCATACTTTTTACATAATAAACTATCCTTATGTATTGGAATATTAAGATATATTGACATCTCATCCTTGTCCAATAAATCCAAAAAAATCTTCGTTTTATCCTGTCCATCCAGGACGATGAAGATTGAACCGCATGACCAAGTCAGGAAAAAAAAAAAAAAAAAAAAAAAAAAAAAAAATAATAATAAAATAATAAATAATAAATAATAAATAATAAATAAATGGCTAGTTGTATATATATATATATATATATATATATATTTATTTATTTATTTATATGTACACATGATGATATTATATATATAATTTTTTTTTTTTTTTTTTTTTATTTTTAGGCTTATGTTATTGCACACAGAATGTAATTTTTTTAAGATAAGAAAAATAAAGTGTGGATATTAAAAAATGAATGAAGGATTATAAGATGAAATAATTATGTATCTAAGTAATGTATTATATATATAATTATATATGTATAATTATATTTGGGGTATAAAGGAAAGAATTATGAATATATAAATGTGTATGCGCATGTAAAAATATAATTTATGGAAACAAGAGAATATATAAATATTATTATAAGTGCTCTTATATTTTATATAATTATATATAATTTTATATAATTTTATTATTTTATTATTTTATTAATTTATTTTTATTCTTCTTTTGTTTTGTTTGTATATGTGTTCATTTCTGAACATATTTACTATACCTGTAAATTATCAAATTGTTGTGCGTTTTTGTTAGTTACATGAAACTTTTTTTCCTCAAGTATTTAATTGAAGTTTTAAACATGGGGGGGAAATAAATACATTTTATTTTATATTATATATATAATATATATTATATTATTTATTTTATATAATTCTTTGTAGTTCCTAATCACATATTTTATTTATCGTAATATACATATGATTTTATTTGTAACAATTATGAATATGCAATCTTATAATATAATATACATATTTTTAATTTATTTTAATTATTAATTTTTTTTTTTTTTTTTTTAGTTGTTTTATTATGTATTTTATTTATTTTATATTTTATTTATTTTATTTATTTATTTATTTTATTTATTTATTTTATTTATTTATTTTTTTTTTTTTTTTTTTGTCTGAATGTTATAAAAAAATAATTCATTAATTTTTTTTCCTTTTATTTTATGAAATAACCTTTTAAATTGTTAATTTTAAAAATTAATTCTCCCTTGATATGTTGCTGTTAAAATGTAAAAGAAAATAATTTGTCTATAGTAATAAAGTATGAAAAAATATATGTTTATATATATTACATAAATATATTATTATTATTATTATTATTATTATATTATTACCATTATTATTTTTTGCTTATTTTTTATTTTTTTTTTTTTTTCGTTTGGGTGTATACAAAATGGTAGATATAAAAAATATTGTTGTAAGACGAATGATAAATTATTATAAAAATGTAAAAAGGAATACTTCTCCTTTTTGTATGAATTTGATGTTTTATAATTTTCATGAGGATTTTATTTTAATTTTAATTAAAACATATATGAATATATTAAAGAAATATGAGAGTTATAATAAAACTATACATTTATTAGAAGAATATTATATGTTATTCAACTATGTTATCTTATCTTATATCCCTTTGTATGTATACGAATTAGATATAAACAATTTATATCTCTTCGATATGTTGCTACATAAGTTTAATGAAAAGAGAAAAAGGGAAAATAATATGAAAAAAAATGTTATAGATAATAATATATATAAAAAATATAGAATATTAAATCGAATTAATAAAAATGGTCATGTAGAAGCAAACAAATTACATTGTGTACATCATAAGAATGTAGAATACATGAATATAAACAAATTGAATAAACATATGAACATTTGTTTTAATGATAATAAATGTGACAGTATTTATTCTTTGAAAAAACAGACAAGTGAAGACATACAAAAAAATGAAAAACAAAATGATAAATTAATATTACCAAGTTTTCAGGGTTCTTTAAAAAAAAATATATATATGAAGAACAATACAAATAGAAGGATTTGTGAAACTAACTTATTTTATAAAAACAATAACAATGATCACTTAAAATTGAAGAAGAATAGGAGTCCTATCTATTTATGTGAGGATAATTTAAAAAAAAGAAAAGATATTATAAAAAATATGATAAAAGAGATGGATAATTTGTATGCACATGTGTATTACTGGAAATATCTGACAGAATTAAACATAAAATGTAATAATAATAATAATAATGATAAGAATAATAATTTGGAAGTGAATTACGCAATAAATAAAGGTCAAGATATTTATCTTAATATATATAAAAATATATACAACTTGTATAAATATATGAATAAAAAGCATAAACAAAATTTAGAAAAAATGAATATGAAAAAAGAACAATTATCTATTACTCATAATAACGAAATGGAAAATATTATAAATGAAAAAAAAATACATAAGAAGAATGAAGAATATCACAAAAATGTAAACGATATGGTTTTTAAACATATAGCAGAGAAAAATGCGTTATGTAGACATATCGAACATGAAATGAATATAATACAACAAATAAATATGAAAGAATATAAAGAAAATATTTTCTATATTTTTAGTATTATATCAAAGAATAAACAAAATTTGTCTTTGCCTCCTTTACCAGTGGAAGAGGAGAGGGATATACAAAAAGAAGTAAGACCGTATCATAATGAGGAAAAAAAAAAAAAACATAACAATAATAATAATAATTATAATAATATTTGTAATAATAATAATAATAATAATGTGAGTAATATTAATAATTCCGGTTGTAATAATTTTAATAATATGTGTGAAAATATGAATGATCTATCTAAACATAAATGTAAGGATATAAAAGAAAATTATATATATAATGACAAGAATAATATTACGATGGAAGATAAAATAAAGACCTACTATCATATCGAAGAATGTTATTACCATTATAAATATATAATAAAATGTTTTCATTTTAAATATTTATATGAATTAATAAAAAGTAAAATAATGATATATAATTATTTACACTTTCATATAAAAAAATCTTTATATAACATAATGAACGTTTCTATAATATTTAGCTTAGGAGAAATATATCATATATTTGAATATGACAAGAAGAAAAACATACAATTCCAAGACAATTTTTTTACAACTTTAAGAAAAATGCAAATCTATAATTATAATAAGTATTATCAATATAATATGAATAACGAAAAGGGGCCAGATAAGTATTTTAACTCTTTTCAAATATATGAAGAAAAAAAAAAAAAAGTAACAAATGTTTTGGAAATACAGAAAGATGAAGATATATTAAAGAAGGATGTGAATACTAATGAATGGGCAAATCCTACTGGTTTGAAAAAAAAAATTTTGCATCTCTTAAAAGGGGGAACACAAATAAATAAAGACAATGAACATATGAATAAGTTTGTACCAATATATAATAATTCTTTGTTGGTAAATAATATTTTAAGTGGATATAATGCTCATGACATAAAAGAACAAAAAGGTGATGACTCTTTAAAATGTGAAGAATCTTTTTATTTTGATGAAAATGGATATTTTAAATATAAAAAAAAAAGAAAAGGAGCAAAGGAATTTTTTAATCATAATTATAGTAGTACCTATAATTATATAAATAATAATAACACACTATATTTTATGAATAATAAGATGGATGAAAATATATATAATAATAACAATAATAATAATAATAATGATATCAAAATAAATAAATTAACTATAAAAGATAAAAAATTAAATTGTCTTATTCTTTTTATTAATGAAGATATATCTAATTATACAAAAGAAAATGTATATAATAATATTTTTAATATAAGCTTAACAAAAATGGATTTTATTTTCCCAACCATAAAAGAGCAATTACATGTTGTAAAAGAAATGTATAAAGGAAAAAAAGAAAAATTATTTTCAGATGATTTATATAAGAAAAGTATAAAAAATATATGTAATGATATCAGTGAAAAAAATGAATCGTTGTCTTATGGGACCATTATAATAACAAGACATAAAAATTTAAAGATAGCTATGCAAGGGAAAAATAACTTCAAGGAAAACCATCAAACTGGTGATAATAATAATGATAATAATAATAATAAGAATAATAAGAATGATAATAATAATAATAATAATAATAATAAGGATATAAAAAATAAAGAGGAAAATAATATTTATTATAATAATCATAATTTGGATAATCTTAATTATATTCCCTTTGATAATTTTTTTTTTAGTTTACTAAATATGCCTGAACAAGTCATGCGAACTAGCCATTTTTCGATAAATGAGAAAATGTTCCCCAAAAAAAAAAAAAAAAAAATATATATAGACATTATATTTCATGTACTAATACCTAAGAAGATAAATAGAAAAAGTTTTAAAATAATACTTTTTTCTTTATTTAAAATATTAGATTTATGCAAATTGTATAATATATATTGTATAAATTGTTCATTTCCATATGTTCATGATATAGTATATAAAAATAAGAGACCGATTATATATTCATTTATATATTCTTTTATAATGACTATAATGAAATATATAAAGAAAGGTCAACCTGAAGATCACAATAATACAGTAAGAATATTTCATTTTATTTTCCCTCCTTTGCAGTTTTATGAAAAGTTAACAACAGAACAAATGGAAAATAAAAACGATGGAAAAAATCAATTTAAAGAAAATATTAATAAAAATTATGATAATAAGGAAAACAACATAAATTATGATTATATCCATAATGTAGATAAGACCAAAATATCTAACATAACTTATTTTATCGACAAGTTGATACATGATTTGAAGGAAAAGTATATGTTGATTGAAAGTATATAAACGAAAAAAAAAAAAAAAAAAAATTATTGTGAAGGGAAAACAAAAAAGTTTATAATTTTATAAGTTTTTAATTTTATCATCTTTTTGAAATTCAAAAAGGGATAAATACAAAAAAAAAAATATATATATATATATATATAAATAAATAAATAAATATATATATATATATATATATATATATATGTATACATTTTTTATATTACTATAAAATGGAATGTACACATAAATATATGTACCTTTTCCAATTGCATTTATTTTTTAAATTTTCTTCATTGTGGTATATAAAAATATATTAATACATAATAATATTATATGATTTATGATTTATTCATTGACACTATATATTAAGATATACACATATACATATATACATATACATACACATACATATTTATATTTATATTTATATTTTTACTGTTGTACCTCTGGTTGTACAAAAACATTAGTGTTTATGTCTAGATTCAAAAAATTATATGCGTAATAATTTTTCATTTTGATTAACTTTTTTAACATTTCTTTTTTTTGTTTCTGAATTAGTTTGTTATCATTTGTTAATAAAACATCATTTTTCAATTCTTTAAACGTATCATTATATATATAATAATAATAAAACCGTTTGGATAAAATGTCATGAACATCCATAAAATGATTAAGTGTCGTTAAATGTTGACAAATATTTTTAACGAATTCGCTAGGCTTATTTTTTAAATTATTATTATTATTATTATTATTATCAAATGATTTAAATATTTTTTTAATTTTATTTTTGAATTTTTGTAAATCACGTTTTTTAATATATGTATGCAATTGTTTAATAAGTTTCTTATTACCTAATTTAATATTTTTTATGTCCGACATGTTGTCTTTTTCTTGGTCATTATTATTATCATTATTATTATTATTATTATCATTATTATTATCATTATTATTATCATTATTATTATCATTATTATTATCATTATTATTATCATTATCATTATTATTATTTTCTTGTATGTTTATTATATTATTCCATATGGATAAGCCACTGTCCGTACTCACTTCCATATTATCATTCGTATAAATGATTTTATTTTTTTCATATGTAGTATTATCACTATTAATTTCTTTAAATTTTATAAAATTGTCTGAGTGTTGTACGGATTTCGTTTGTGTTTCTTTTTTTTCTTCATTTTTAAAATGAGGTTCTATCGTATTTATTTGTTCCTTATCTAAATCGTTATATGCTGATGTAACATTACTTATATGAACATGGTCTCCTATATGTGTTTGTATAAATGATTTATTATATACATTTTGTTGTGTATATATTTGTTGGGATTTTTGACATGATATAATATCACTGATTTGTTTATCTTCTAGATTGTGGCTTTTATGATCACTGATGTATTTCTCATTAATGTCTTCGGAATCGGTTTTTATTTTTTCCATATCTTCTTGATTATCATTCAATATTTGTAAAAGTGTGTTTACATTATTATAAACAAAGTTATAATAATTATTTAGATTCTTACTAAGAAAGGTATCTCCTAAAGAGTTTAATAAGGAAATGAAATGGATACAATTATTAAATATTTTATAATACGAATGTGTATGATGTTTTAGAATATCAGATTTCTTAAAAATATATTTATTTATATAATTTAAAATGAGTGTGATCATTGAAAAAGCTGCTTGTTTAAAACACAATCTAATTTTTATAATTTTATCAAAAGAAATCCTAGAAACATTTTCTTTTTCAACTGGATTAATAATTTGTATTTTACAAAAAATGTCATGAAATATGTTAGCTGAATCGTTCATATGTGCATAAAAATGTTTTGAAGATTTGTTTGTACTAAAAAAGGAAATATGGTTTAACAAATTAGTTGTATGATAATGATTTTGTAAAAAATAAAATAATTTATTTTTATCTTTAAAAAGACCATAATAATAAATAAATTTAAAGACTACTTCACCTATGAAAAGAAGTTCGTTCTTTATATGTTCCCCTCTAAGGAGATCACTACTATTATTCTTATTATTGCTATTATTTGTATGGATATTATTATTATTGCTATTATTTGTATGGATATTATTATTATTGCTATTATTTGTATGGATATTATCATTATTATTCAGATTACTATTTTCCTCATTATGTTTTTCATAAAATATAAAACTTTGCGAATTCAAAAATTGGGCCAGCAATAATAAGATGTTAAAGGAACTGATTCCCCCCTTGGAGGCATCGTTTAAATCATGTTGATACAAAAACATTTTTAAGAATATAAGTATATATTTTATTAATGGATTTTTTTGTATATAGGTTTGTGTTTGTATTGTACTTGTGAGGGCACTTAGTTGATTAAAAGAAATATCAACCGATAATTTTGTATAATTAAAAAAGCATTTAATAATGGGTACTTTTGCATGTACAATTTTTTTAATACTAACATTTTCAAAAAGTGGATGATGTAACATATTTTTATATAATTTTCTAATATTAATTAAATCTGATTGTATTGTATTATATATACATATATCAATATCTGAGTTATATATATCTATATCATTATTACAAGAACCAAATATGATCATACAATAGTCGCTATATATTTCTTTTAAAAATAAATGTAAATTATATAATACACTTCTTCTCATATATATTTCATAAAGTGTTGGTTTCATAACATGTACTAAATATATAATGTCTTTTCCTATATTATAATATAATTCTAAGAAAGAATTATTTATATATTCATTTTCAAATATATCTATTATATTTCTTTCATTTTGTTTGGTTCTTTTTAATTTGTCACACGTATTATTATCATATATGTTATTATTATTACAATATATGTTATTATTATTACAACATATGTTATTATTATTACAACATATGTTATTATTATTACAATATATATTATTTCCATCACATATATTATTTCCATCATATATATTATCTTTATAATATTTATTTTTAATATCATCAGCTACCTTTACAAATTCTGCATTGGTAGGTATATATATATTTTTCATTTCTTCTATATAAGACATCATATCTTTCTTAAAACTTTTGTTACTACTCTTTTCATATATTATATTTGTTGTATGGTAATTATTATTAAATAAGGATGCATATTTAATATTCCTTTTTTTATTAGTTTTAAATATATCTGTATTCCATAGACGTTTAACTTTCTTACAACTATTATTATAATAATTATTACTATAATTATTCATATTATTATTATTAATATTATTCCCTTTAATGTTGTTATAATATCTACTCTTATTCTTATATGTTATACAATTTTTGAATTTTCCATTTTTAAAAAATTGATTTTTCCAATTCCCTTCATTTATTATCAATTCATTGTTTTCTCTAAAATGTTGTAAGTCCTTCGAATTATTTATATTGTTTATATTATTATAATTATTTATTTTGTCATAAATACCTTTTGGTATAATATGTACAGTATTTATAACATTTTCTGCACTTATGGTATTTACTCTATTTTTTTCCTTTATATTATCCACATGATTTATTTTATTTATATCGCTTTTTACTTTTACATAATTATGAAAATGTTCATAGTTACTCTCTTTTACTAAATTAGTGTTCACATAATATTTGGCCCCATCCTTTTCATTATTCATATTTTGTAAATTATTGTAATTATTATAAATATTTTTGTTTTCTTTCTTTTTATCTTCTACTTGTTCATCATCATTATTATTATGTCTTATCTTTTCTTTATAATCTATATTGATTTCTCCTGTAATGTTATTCAACATATTATTGTTATATACAATTTTTTCTTTTTTATCTTTTTTTTTTTTCTTTGCCTTTATCTTATTCTTTTTCTTATTATTTTTCAGTTTGTTTTTTCCATCCTTTACGTAAAGTATATTTGTTTTCTTGATTCTTTTTTTTTTTTTTTTCATGCTACGTTATATATATAAATATATATATATATATATAAATATATATATATATATATAAATATATATATATATATATAAATATATATATATATATATTTTATTGGATACACAAGGAAAAGATAAAAATAAAAATATGACGATAAAAAATTTTAAAAAGGTATTTAATAAAATGATTTTACAATATATCAAACATCAAGGGTGATATATATATATATAATAATATTATATATTTTTTTTTTATATGTGACAAAAAAAAAAAAAAAAAAAAAAAAAGAAAGAATAAGATGAACTATTAAATAAAAAAAAAAAAAAAAAAATTATAAAGAAAAAATATATAATTTTATTTTTTTATTTATAAACATTATAAAAAATATAATTGTACATAAAGGTTAAAATGTTAATATTTATAAAATTTATATATATAATATAATTATATATTTAATATATATATATAATATATATATATATATATATATATATATATGTTGATGATATATTTGAATAATTTTATTATTATATACGAGAAAAGTAATCCTTAAAGGTAGTTAATAAAAATTTCTGTACACTCTTTTCCTTAAGAAATAAAAATTACCTTAATTATATATAATATTATTATTTGCTTTTTTTTTTTTTTTTTTTTTTTTTTTTAATATAAAAAGATATATATTATGATAAATTTATAATAATATTAATAATAATTTCTACATGATATAATTTATATATTTAATAAAACAGAATGATATAAAAAAAAAAAAAAAAAAAAAAAAAAAATTAAACAATCATACATATATATATATATATATATATATATATATATAATATATTAATGTACGTTATATGTATTCCTTTATTTATTATTTAAAATAAGAATATAAAAAACTATGTCATTTATATTTTTTATTTATATGGTCTTTTATAAGTTTTTAAATATCATTTTGATAAAACATAAAAAAAAAAAAAAAATAATAAAAAAGTAGGGATAAATAAATAAAAAGGAAAAATATCACACATATATATATATATATATATATATTTTATATATATTAATAATATTATAACAATTATCATGAGAAAAAAAGTATATATGGACATTATTAGTCTTCTCGGAAATTCAAAAGAAATTAATAAAATAAAATAAAATAAAATAAAAACATAAAAATATTATTATTTATATGTGGAGCGGTTATATATATAAATATATATATATATATATATATATATATAATGTACAGAAAAAAAAAAAAAAAAAAAATCATAAAATAAAAGACATAAATATGTATAATATGTATAATATGTAAAATATATATATATATATATATATGTATGTATTTATTTATTTGTGGTCCCTTTTAATATTATAATATATCATTTTGTATATTTATCTCTTTGTATATATTTAACAAATGATTATATTTCATATGTATCATTTCTATTATGCCTTTAAGTGTTTCAGAAGATTTCAAATCTCCAAAAACTAATGAAAAATAATAATCTTTACAATTTGGATATTCATTGAAAGTCCAATTTTTGGAAATATAATTTTTATTTTTCCATTTTAAAAAACACTCCATTAATTCCTTAGCACATTCATCTACTTGTGGATCATTTATGGTAATCCAGTCTGTGTTTTTTATTTTATCTATATTTTTTTGTAAATCGGTTGGTGAAAGAACAGGAGTATTGTTAGGAAGAGTATCGTCTAAAGTGTTTTTCATTTTTTCTAAGGATGTTTCGTATTCTTTTTTCTTTATAGAAAACTTGTTATTATTATAATTTTCATTATATTGATAATTACGTTGATAATTATATTGATCTGTATATTCGTTGTTATACTGATTAGGCTGTATATTTGTATATAAGTTTTCATATTGTGATGTATATCCATCGATACTTTCATATGTACTTTTATTTTCTTTCCCTTTCTTATTTTCCATATCGTTTATAATATTTATTTTTTTATTTTGTTTCTCATCTGCACCAGGTGTTGTATCCATGTTTTTATTATTGCTTCTACTCATATGCTGTTCAAAAAAAATTGCCTTATTTTCACGACCCACATCTTTTTCATTTTCCCGGTATCCTAACTCGTTCTTATTATCTGTACATTAAATAAAAGGGTAACAAAATTGTGTATAAATAAATAAATAAATAAATAAATAAATATATATATATATATATATATATATATTATGTGCATATAATATATGCACATTTTTTCCCTTGTAATATTTACAAAATTTTACTTATGATGTTACCTTTATATTCACAAGCCGAATGACTCTTTTCTCCCTCTTTCTTATGAGAACTCTTTTGATTTGTACTCATTAAAGAGTTGTGTTTTACAAATGGATAGAATGTTTTATCATCCCATGTAATACATTTAATTACTTCCTCTATATATTCTTGATTCATTTTGGTTTTCCCTTTTTTTTTCATATTTTTTATATCCTTATTAATTTGTACATTTTCTTTAGATGTATTTAAAGTAATCGCTGGTGAACATTTTTGAGTATTTTTTCCACTGTACTTATTTTTCACATGTTCATTTTTTTTTATATTTTTTTTTGTTTCTTCTTTATTAGATTTTTTCACAATGGTAGGGTTCTCATAATTATTATTATTTGTCATATTGTAATTATTTTTGTTTTTATTTTTATTTTTACTTTTTTTACTATAGGATGGATCTTGTGTATTGTGTGAATTATTAAACTTGCTCATAATATAGTGGGAATAGTTTTGTTCATATTTTTTTATAATGGTGATATGTTTTAAATCCTTAAAATGTATGAGTGGTCTTATTTCAATATTTGTTAATTTATAAATCCACAAGAATAAAATCTTTATTTCTTTTATGAGTTGTTTATAGAAAGACATATTTTTGATTATAGTTTTTTTTTTCTTGATATTTTTTTTTTTTTTTTTTTTATTAATTAAATAATTCAAGTTCATAATATGTAGGCGGACTTTTCTTTTTTTTATTTTATTAATTCGAAATAGGAAATATTTCAAGCCTTTAATTAGTCTGTTTCTTAGTTTGCTAATATAATTATAATAATATATAAGATGTTCATCTGTGGATTTCGTACGCGTTCCAATGATATAATTATTTTTTGATTTATTGTGGGTTTCTAATTTAATGATACCACAACAATTATTATTATTTTGATTATTATTATTATTATTATTATTATTCATATGAATATCATGATGATCTTTTTTCCTTAGGTATACCTTTAATTGTTTTCCTTGTAAAATATATGATGTACAATATTGTATTGGTATATCGTCATATTTGGTTTTTATTAATTTCTTCATATATTTTTTGAAACGTTTAATAATTTTTTTCTTGGTTTCACAAAATACTTTTTCATTTTTTTCTTGTTTCTTATATAATTTCTTATTTTTTTTTAATGAGTTGTCTATATTTTGATTAATTTTATTTGCGGTCACCTGTTGAATAACTTTTGTATTTTTTTCCTGCTTGTGTAAATGTTCTTCTTTATATGTATTTATTTTCTTATTTTTGTGATAACTAAATTTATTATTATCATCATATATGTTATTTTCTATTTTTTGTGTGTCCTTTTTTGTGTTTGCACTATCTTGATTAATATCTCTAATGTCCGTTGTGCACGTGGATGAATAAGATTGTTGAAATTTTCTTTTTTTTTTATTATAATATGTGTCCTGCTTACATCCATCTTTAAAAATGGAATTATTATTATTTCCATTATTATTTTCATTATTATTATTATTATTATTATTTGCATCATTATTATTGTTGTTATTTATTTTTTTCATATAATCTTGTTTTCCTTTTTGGAAACGCTTTATATAATAATTTAGTTTATTACTAAAATCATAGTCACATTTATAATAAGACTTGGGTATTTTTTTTTTCATAAGTGAACACAGATATATTATAATATTTTTTATTAATTTAAACATTTTATTTTTTTCATTAATATATTTAGATGCTGTTATAAATCGATCCTCTTCTTCAGCAATAACCAAACTCCTTGCTTGTCTTTTTAATAATTTTAATTCGTTTTTTTTTTCTTTTTCTTTTCTTTCATTATCTAAAGGAATAGAGGACTGGTATTTATTTTGTAATTGTATTGGTTTGTTTTTGTGTGTACCCTTATCAACATTGTTATCATCACCATGACCATCATTATATTTATTATTATTATCACCATGACCATCATTATATTTATTATTATTATCACCATGACCATCATTATATTTATTATTATTATCACCATGACCATCATTATATTTATTATTATTATTATTAATAGTTGTATCATTTGTGTGGTCGTATTTTTGTTCAGAATAAATTTCGATTTTTTGTTTATCAGCCATCTGTTCATTTTTGGTAAAGACATTTTGAGGTGTATAATCCATATTAGTAGTTATATCATAATAAGTATTATTTTGTGAAAAAACAAAAAGTTCTTTCTGCATTTTGTCTTTACATATATTAAAGTTGAGTATTTCATAAATAGCCATGGCCAATGTTGAAGATTTATATTTTAAGAAAGTGTTATCGATACTTGCAATTCTTAATAGGATTTCCCCTTCTGTTGAATTATAATCATTTCTTGTTTTTAAGAAATTAAGATTTTCATTAGCTTTTAATAGACTATCTAATAAGCTATATGGTGTTGGTATAGATAAATCATAATTTAATTTTTTAAGTATACATATTTCAATTTCTAAAGCGAAATTTTTGTTTACACTGTATGATGAGAAAGTTGTATCTAAATATTGTGTAGCTGAATAATAATCTGGAGATGCATCTTTTATTAATATATTATCATATGAATATACTTTTTTTAATCCTTCTAAATGACTTTTACAATATGTTCTTGCTATTAAATCAATAGATATCAATCTATAATTATAATATTTTTGTGAAATAAATAAGCAGATAATTGCTATAAAATGATAAATTAAATCACATGAATCTTTTAATTCTTCATATAATATTTTATATTTATTTTTTAATTGTTCTTTATATATAAAATCATTATATATCTTTGGATAATATTCTTTTAATAATTGTATCATTACATCAGAAAATTGTTTTTCATCTGTTACAATATCATCAATTATACTTTTAATTATTTCATCTTTTGAATTAAATCTACTTATATATAAATCAAAAATCAAATTTGTAAAATGTAAAACACAAGTTTCCCTAGTTGTCTTCAAATTAGCAAATGTTCTTGATAAACATAATTTTATTTTTTGTCTTAAATGGTAATAATTCTCATCACTATATCTATCTAAATAATTTCCTATAAAATGATTATCTGCTTGTTCAGCACATTGTAAAAATGATGATTTCGCATATGTATTATATAAAGAATAATCAACACATTTCTTTGTTTTTATTCCTCTGTTAATTAATATATTACTATGTCTTTCCATAACCTCTACTTCCACCAAATCACCACCATTCATTTTCTCTTTACAACATTCTTCATCAAAGGGCGTATTTTTTTTAGTACATTCATAATTTCCATAACCCAATATATTAGAATCATTTAAAGTACATTCATTACATTTGGGGGACAAATCATCTACTTCGTTCATTCTATCATCATAAGGATTGTTATTAATATAATCATTATTGTTCTTATTATTATCCTTATATGAAACACAATCAGCTGTCTCGTCCACCGACTTCTCATTATTATTAGAAATATTAATATAATTATCCTTACAATTATTATCATATGATGTGTATTCATCATATGATTTATCATTAATTTTATTCCCATTATATATATTCGACCTAGTAATCATATTCTCTCCAGTATCATCTTTATTTTCTTTTTCAACTAATCCAGGGATACTTATACTACATGTACTTCTTAACATATTATCTATACATTCTTGTGGCAACTCATCACATAATACTCCATCCATTTTTTTTTTTATTAGCACTTTCTTTTCTTTATTCATACAAATCATTTGTTTATCGCACGAGGTGTTTGAAGCCTCATCATCGAACCATCTATCATTATTAATGTTATTTTGGTTATTATTATTGTTGTCATTATTATTATTATTGTTATTTTGGTTATTTTTATTATTTTTATTATTTTTATTATTATTATTATTTTTATTTTTATTTATAAGATGTTCGGGCAATATATCCTCTTCACTCATCTCTGGACACACTACCATACCATCTTCTTTTTCATTTCTTATAATATTTTTCCCTTTTTTTCCCCCTTTGTTTAAAATGGATAGCTCCATTTCAAGAGTCTTCTGTTCAAACACCGCTTCTGATAAATATGAGTTCATAATTTTATCATTCATATAATTTATAAATGGACATATCCTCGACATCCTTTTCTTTTCTTCGGAAATAAAACATTCCTCTTCGTCACATGAACTATATCCTATATAATTTGTTTTTTTTTTTCTTTTTTTTGTTTTACATCCATTGATAAATATATCTTCATGATGATAATTATCAAAATTGGAATCGACACAATTATCACACATATTACCATCACATATATTATTATATCCCTCCTTTACATTATATTTATTATATCTCTTTACAAAAGGTTGCTCATTTTTTTTTCTTTTCTTCTTCCTTTTTTTATTCCCATCCTTACTCTTGTATACTAAAGAAAAATTCCTTTTAGTAGTAGGTGTCAAATTTTTATGTAGTATATCATATAAATTCGATGATATATAAAGATGCTTATTAATAATTTCTTGTGGTAAGAATACTTTTACATTTCGTAAAGGAATTATTATCCTTTGTCCATCCAAAAAAGAAATGAAATATTTATTAGAGAGATTAATAAAAGGATACGTATTTTTATGAACTCCATAACTATAATAATTAATATTATATATAATATCATACATGTGCAACATATCATTTCTTTTGTTCAATAAAAATATATTTGAGATATTTTCTTTTTTATAGATATTATTATAATATTTATAATTATAAAGAAATAGAGCTTTTATGGTTCGATAAAAAAAAAATATATGATCTGTACATAAACATTTCAGTATATCATATATATTTCTAATAAATATATTTTTATCTTTATTATATACATAAAAATATACATCGTCGAAGAAAGAGTGTAGTATGTCTTTTCTCTTTATTTTTATTATTTTATTATAACATCCTTTTGATATGAATTTTTTTTGGACGGTCCGGAATTTTCTCTGGGAAACTAATGTATTTATATAATCACAATGTTTCATTGTATCCTTTTTATTTTTATATAACAAATCATTATTATCATAAAAGTTTTTATAGAATATAAAATCATCACTACTGTTGTATT
>NC_037284.1:1125000-1155000 GCF_000002765.6 Plasmodium falciparum 3D7
AAGTATCCTCCTAAAAGTAATTTAAAAAATAATATGAAAAGTAATTTAAAAGGAGATACGAAAAATATATCAAATACTTATCCAAATAAAATAGCTCCATTTCACCTGAACAAGTCAGGTTATAATGAATATAAAAATGAAGAAAAAAAAAATGACTTGATGAATACAAGAAGGAGTATTATGGTCGATAATTTGAGAAAGCCACCTCTTGCTTCATCTTCTAATAGGTTAATATCTCAAATGAAAAAGGATCAATTATTTAACGGTAAAAATGGTGAAGATCCAAATGTGAACGATGATGAACCTCTTACAAACAAGTATAAAAATAAAACTCATAATAATAATAGTAATAATAATAAAATTAGTAGTAGTAATAATAAGCTTCATAATAATAATAGTAATAGTAGTAATATGAAAAAGTCTAACATTTATTACAAACCCCAAGACAATAATAAAAATAAGTTCCCTAATAAATCATATAATGTATCCAAAATTTTTTATAGTAACCAATATGATAAAGATTGTGCTATGAGCTCGGAACAGTTTGGCTATACTTATTCATCTCCTGTTAAAAGAAAATATGATGCCATGGATAATTCTAGAAATATGGATGACAAGGATAAGAATGAAATGTCTTATGGTAAGAAGAAGTTTGTAGGTAGAAATTATTACTTGGATAAAAATATGAATGATGAGGAATATAGTAATTGTGACAAGTTTGGAGATATGAATATGTCTTATAATGTAAAAGACACAACACAAAGGGAAAATAATAATGATAATAGGAATGATAATAGGAATGATAATAGGAATGATAATAGGAATGATAATAGGAATGATAATAGGAATGATAATAGGAATGATAATAGGAATGATAATAGGAATGATAATAGGAATGATAATTGGAATGATAATTGGAATGATAAATGTAATGATGATAATAAGATAAGTAATAATATTAATAACTTGAAGGTTAATGTTAATAAAGATGGAGATATATTATTTCATAGCCAGAATATTAATAAAAAAGAAATAAATAATAACCTTCCTTTTAATAAAAGGGATGATGAAGATATTATATTAAATAGATCTTATCCAAGGGTAAGTATGAGTGTAAGGAATGACACGTTTAATTCAAATTCACTTGGTAGAAATTATACAAATTATGAGCGTCTAAAACATAGCAACAATAATAATAATATGAATAATGTGAATATTGGTTACAACAATGTCGGTTTTGGTAATAATAAAGAAGAATCTGCTCTTCCAACGGATACATACAATGATAAAAACGATATGGTTAATAATAATATGAGTGTCAAGAAAAAAATGATGATGACGAACTATCCTTACCTTGAGAAGGGGAAGCTATTGAATGGTAATATGAATATATATAAAAATGAGAAAATTACGAAATCGTATAAGCCCACCCCTTTTAACAACGAAAATAATAATAATAATAATAATAATAATAATAATAATAATAATATTAATATTAGTAGTAGTAGTAGTAGTAAAGTTTTATATAGTCATCATAGCTCCATGGTAAGAAATCATCATAACAATGTGCCACATTATATAAGCGATACCAACAGTGAAAAAATTGTGATGAACCACATAGATAATATTAATAATAAAGATGTTTTAAACACGTATGGTATTGATTACTTAAGTGAAGAAAATAATAATAAAAATAGGAGGTCAAGTATATTTAATGTAAACACAAATATTAATAGGAACAATTTAAAAAAGAAAGATATAACAAATGTTTCGAATGTATCAAATATGTCTATATTGTCTAATAGGTCCAAGAAAAAGTTTAGTTGTTTAGTAAAAAATGATTTGGAAAGTGAAAAAGGAAGAGGTCGTTCAAGCGTTTTGTTATTGTCCTCTGAAAAAAAAGGAGGTTATGGAATAAATAATATGATGATAAATTCTGAAGGTATGGATTTTAAGAACGTATCAAATGCAATAAATTTTTATAGTACAAATGATGATATGGGAAATTATAATAATGATGATAATAATAATGATGATGATGATAATAATAATAATGATGATGATAAGAATAACAATGGTGAGGATGAGAATAACAATGGTGAGGATAAGCATAACATTGATGAGGATAAACATAACAATGGTGAGGATAAGGATCTAAATAAGAGTAGGTATAACATAGATAAAAATCAATATAGTGATAATTATTATGACGAATCGTATTTTAATAATTATGTAGAATCCGATTTTCAAAGAAGGCAAATGATGGAAAAGGGTGGTACTTATTTTTTTAATAACATTTATAATAATGATATGAATAATATGACACATAAAAATGAACACTTACACGAACACTTACACGAACACTTACACAAATCTATATTAATAAAAAAGAAATATAATATAGATAATTATAAAAAGAATGACAGTGAATATCTATATTTTCAAAATATGATTCGTAATATAACAAAATATAATAATGAAGAAAATGATATGAATAATTTATATGAAAATGTTATGAACCTTAATGATTATTGTTTAAATTTTACAAGTGAAAATGAGTATATAAATGAAATATTAAACTTATCGAATGAAGTGAATAATAATATACAAGATATTCAACAAATTCTTTATAATAAAAAGAAAGTCGTTCAAGATAAACGACATATGGTTAATAAAGAATATGAACTTACATGCCAAAAATTAAAAGAATGTGAATCTATTTTTTGTGATTCCAATGATGAACATGGAGAAAAAAAACTAAAGGTATTTTATGAAATTGATGAAAAAAAAAATTTATTGAAAAATACTTATGAGGTAAAAAAAATGTTATTGAACAAGGTACAGTATAAAATAGACAAGTTGCAAGAATATACTAACGCGGTCAAGTTAAAGACGATGGTTATGTCCAAGAGATACAAGTAGGGCCCTTTTCCCCCCCCAAAAAAAAAAAAAAAAAAAAGAAAGAAAAAAAAAAAAAAAAATAAATAAATAAATAAATGATGTATTGTTATATATATATTATGTATATGTAAATATTTATTCTTTATATATATATATATATATATATATATATATATATATGTATATTTTTTTTTTTTTTTTTTTTTTTTTTTTTTTAAAAAGGAAAACATTCCTACTTATTGAAGAACTGTTCAGGTTGAAAATAATAAAGGACAACGAGAATCAGCTAGAAGTTTGTTTAATCCCCAAAAATACCGAAACAGATATGTGGCACAGATTCCAGTTGGACAAGAGTGAAATTACATCAGATGCATGCGATTACTTATGGAATCAAATAGAATCTTTTGTAGATAAGGATACATTTAATAATTATTTTTGAAAAAAATATAATATTTGAATAAATATAATAATATGTTTATATATATATATATATATTTATTTATTTATTTAGATTTATATTTTTTATTTTATTTGGAATATTGTTCCTTGGATATTATCTCCAAATATATTATAATATATTCTTTATATATATATTTTATTTTAATTTTTGAAAAAATTAATTCTTTTTTTCATTTTAATTGACATAAATATGAAAATAATGATATAAATATAATATGGTATAGATAAATAATTTTTGTCCCAAAGGATGTAAAAAATATATATATATATATATATATATATATATATATATATATATATTATTCAATACTTTTAATTTATTACAAATGTGAAGAGTTTTTTTTTTTTTTTTTTTTTTTTTTTTTTTTTTTTTTCTTGTTTTTTTGTATATGTGCATGGGTATCGTATAAAAAAAAAATAATAATAAAATGATACATATATTTATATATATGTATCCACATGAAGGTTTTTAAAATAAGGGATAACCATCACATTATATAAAAAAATATACATACATATAAATATAAATATATATATATATATATATATATATATATGTATTCATTTATTTATTTATTTTATCTAACTACAGTTTTTAACAAATAATCTTGCAGCTTGATCGGGGATGCATCATCTTCTACATATAAGTCACCATTTATAAAACTAATAACAACCTTTTTGTCATTTAGTAAATATGTATTATCATCTAGTTTATTAATTTTGATAGAAAGGTTATTTTTTTTAAAACAATTTAGATATTCACACAAGGCAAAATGAACTGGATCTTCATTATTATGTGAATGAGGAATTATATTTTTTATTTTAATGCTTCTCTTTTCAGTATCTGCCAAAGATCCTATAGTAATATTTTTATCATAAGATTTTTTCGAGGTATAGACTGAATTTTCTTGATCACCTACTATACTATTATTATGATAATACTTTAAATTATAATTATCTTCATTCAGATCATCTATTAGATCCATTGAATATTCCTGACTATTATGGCTACAATTACTACTTGGTGATTTTCTTATTGATTTCGTTTCTTGTAATTTTTTTATTTCTTGATCTTTTCTATAACTTTTTGCTCTTAATTCGATAATTTTTTTTTCCAGTGAATTATTTTCCAGGGTAGACTTTTGTAAAAGGAAAGTGGTATTTAAAAGTTGTTCATTTCTATGAATGTGTTTACTTAATAATTTTCTTAAATGATCTTCATTTTTTTTTAAGATTTTTATTTCATTATTATTTTCGTATATTAACAATTTTGATTCGTAGTCTAAAAGTCTGTCTTGGAGCTTTTCGATTTCACACGACTTTTTAAGAATCTCATCATTCAAAAAGTTCATCTACAAGGTGAAAAGAAAAATAAATAATAAATAATAAATAATACTATAATATTATACATAATAATATATATATATATATATTTTAACAATATAGATATATTAATTTTAATTTCACTCTACATATATATGTATCAATATATACGCCCATTTTGTTTACCTCATTTTTTATATTTTCATTGACAAGGACAACTTCGTTATAATGATTTGAGAGTTTGGCTAGTTCATCAACATGGTTTTTAATAATTTCATCTTTTTCTTTATAAATTTCATTGATTACATTAGTATATCTTTCTTTTTGCTTTTTTAAATTAATGGCATATTCCTTTTTAACATTTTTAATTTTTTTTTTGACATTATCAATATCTATATTTCTTACTTCCATATCAAATTTTAATCTATTTATATCATGGACCATTTTATTATTTTCTTCATCTTTAGATAATAAATTTTGATGTAATTTTTTTAATTCATTATCTTTATTTTTTAATTCTTCTTCTAACTGTTTATAATTCATATGCATATTTTCTATTTCTATTTTTTGGCTATTCATTAAAGAATTATTTAAACTTAAACGATTTATTAAATCCATATTATTTTGTTTATATTTTATTATATCTCGACTATTATTTAATTCTATACTTTCTATTATACTTCTTAATTCTGAGATTTTTTCTTCTTTCTTATTTAATTCATTATATAATTCTTTTATTATTCTTTTCTGTTTCTCAATATTTAATTTCTTCTCTTTTATATCAATGTTATTCTCTATCAACCTCTGGTTTGTCCTATTCACATAATTCTCGGCACTATATATTTTATTATTTACATCCACTTCTAATTCATTTTGAAAATTTTTATATTCCCTCAAATGCATATAATTTGATTCAATTTCTTTTTTTAACTCAACTAATTTCTCATCCTTTGTCATATTCTCTTCGTTTAAATAAAAAATCTCTTTTGATTTTTTCTTCAGCTCTTCATTTAATGAAGCTATCTCTTCATTTTGTGATATTAATATACTTTTCATCTTGCTCATCATAAAATTATCCCCTTCTGTTCTCTCAGTATGGCTTTCGTTCTCTTCTATTATTTCTTCCAGCTTAAATATTTTCTTCTCATTCTCTTCATTTCTTAATTTAAAATCCACCTCTAAAAGGGAAAAAAAAAAAAAAAAAAAAAAAATATATATATATATATATATATATATATATATATATATATTTTATGAACAGTGCAGGTAAAATAAAAAAAAAAAAAAAAAAAATTATATAACATATATATATATATATATATATATATATTTTTATGAACAGTGCAGGTAAAATAAAAAAAAAAAAGAAAGAAAGCATATATGTATGAATACTATATTTTAAATATATAATATATATATATATATGTGTGTGTGTGCAATTCAGTCGTGTTACCCATTTTATATATTTCCTGGTCTTTTTGATTTATTTGAGCCTTCAGAAGGCCTATTAGCTTTAATAAATTTTGTATTTTTATTTTCATTTTGCTATCATCAGATTTTGCTTCATTAGTTTCGTCTTGAGCACTACTTTCCACTTCATCCAAGTTGAAATTTGAAATATGATCTTTATCATGTTGATAACTATTTTCTGAAATATTATGAATACTGTTTTCATTTCTGGAAAGAGATATATCTTTATGTGAATCATTGCATTCTTTAACAATAGGAAGAATAATATTTGTATTACATTGATCATTTTTTTCTTCTAGTATATTATGAGTTATTACATCATGTCCTTTTTCTATTATGGAATTAGGACATGCTTCATTATAATTTAAATGTGAAATATTTTCATTCGTTTCCTTTTTCATGTCTATAATATTTTCTTCATCATTTATTTTATCATTTGTGGTCGAATTATCGTTTTTTATATTTTCCAAATCTTCACCA
Source organism: Plasmodium falciparum 3D7 (assembly GCF_000002765.6). NCBI lineage: Eukaryota > Apicomplexa > Aconoidasida > Haemosporida > Plasmodiidae > Plasmodium > Plasmodium falciparum. Next base: position 1,131,634 of record NC_037284.1, read on the forward strand.
TATACATATTTTTTGGATATATTACTATCCTCGGATTTTGTGTCGCTAACCATTTTAATGAAATATCAAAAAAATTTATGATTTCAAATTATGCAACACAAATGTAAATATATATATATATATAAATAAATAAATATACATATATATGTATATATTTTATTATATATAAATTAAAATAAAATTACAAAAAAAAAAGAAAAAAATTGAAATATATATGTCAAGACAAATAAATTATATATATATATATATATATATATTTATATATTTTTTATGGTGAGGGTTAAAAAAAGTGGTTGCTATTTTATATTATTTTATATGTATATATTTTATATATTCATTCAATTCATTCTATAATTTCTAAATATACTGTATCATTAAAAATATATATATATATATATATATATAATAAAGACAAATTTAAAAAGCATATTTTATTAAATTGTCAACTAACAACAAATAAAAAAAAAAATAAAAATAAAAAAAATAAGACGACATATAAAATATAATATATATGTATTTTTTTCTATTTTATTTTATTTTTATTAAAATGTAAAAATAGAATTTTTCAACATCAAACAGAATTAAAAATAAAAGAAAAAATGAAAAAATTATTTAAATACAAAATTGTACTTTTCTATATTTAACAATATATATATATATATATATATATTAATATATTTATTTATTCACTTATTGTACTTATATATATAATAAATATATATTTATTAAATATACAAAATTTATACTTTTAAAATAACATAAAAAAACAATTTTATAGAAACTATATAAAAGCAAATATAATATAAAAATGATATAAAAATATATATATACTAAAACTCTACATAAAATAAAATAGTTACTACTGTTTTGTATAAATTAATGTATATATATATATATATATATATATATATATATAATTTAATAATATAATGAGGGTTTCATTTTTTAATCATATAATAATCATAATATGTAATATTATATTAAATATATTATATATATATATATATATATATATATTAATATAATATTTTTAAAGACCCTTTTTTTTTTAAAGAATAAAACAAAAATTTTATATATTATTAATTGTAGGTACATATATAACATAAAAGAAAAAATGTATTGTTATTTTTATTATAATATTATTATATTATATATTATGTGATATTTATATTTACATCTAACATAATAATCAAATAATCAAATAAAATAAAATTTCGTTATTAATTTTATATATATATATATGAATATATAATGATAAATTAATACATAAAAAGAATAATAATATTGTTATATATATAATATTTTTTATTTATATGAATTTTCTATATAACAACGTACATTTATTATATTATAATCTATTTATATAATATTGTAAAAAATATATATTTTTTTTTTTTTTTTTTTTTTAAATATAATATAATTATATATATTATAAATGTAAAAAAAAAATGTATATAACAATTATCATAAATATGTATATATATATATAATAAATAATGCTATCAATATATTATATATATATATATATATATGTTGTAAAAAATTATAGTAAATTTTTTTCTTTTTTTTTTTTTCTTTTTTTAAATTCTAACTTTTTTAAAAAGGTATAAAAAATAATAAACAGAACTATTAGAATAATATAATTTATTATTTTAATCGAGACAGAAAAAAAAAAATAAAATGAAAAAAAAAACAAAAAATAAATATTTTTTACAAAATCCTAATTTGTATATAAAATAATATTATATTCTTTTAATTATTGAAAAAAAAAAAAAAAAAAAAATGATAATATAAAAAATATAATTTTGGTTACATACTATATAGAAAATATAACATAGTATTATTTTGTATATTTATATATAAAAACATAACATTGTTGTACTACTAATAAAATAAGTAATGAAAAATTGATTATTATAAAAAATGTAGAAAATTTTTATTATTGAAAAAGAAAAAGGAAAAATTTAAAGGGAATATATATATAAAAAACCATGGTCTATTTTGACTGATACACAATAATTAATAAATTATTAATGGTTACAAATATAATATTTATTTATAACATGTTTTTTAAAATTAAAATATGCATTTTGTTTTAAATACATACATATATATATAATATATTTATGATTTTATTCATGCACCAGAATATATTTTTCACGTCCATGTAATTTTTCAAATAAAAAAAAATATCATCATTCATATATATATATATATATATATATATATATATATTTATTTATTTATTTATTTATTTTATTTATTCTTTATTTATTTTTCTTTTTTTTTTTGTATATAATTCCATATTAAAAATATCATAGCAATTAATTTTTAATATTTTTATAAATTATAAAAATATTGTAATATTTTATGTTATTTAAAAAGATGGAGAAAGTTATGTACACATATATAAATATGTGTGAATGTTTTGCCATATAAAAAATAAAATAAAAAAATATATCATAATTATATTCTTTCAATATTTCAAATATATATATATATGTGTATATTTTCTTTCTTTTTTTTTATTCCTTCTTTGCACACGTTTAAAAATATATATACATATATATATATGTAGAATAAAACAATATTATTATATACACTTAAAAAATCAAAAATCAAACGCATGTAGTATAATAGATAAGACATATATAAACATATACGAATACATACATATATATATATACACATATATATATATATTTATACATACATATTATTATATTTTTTTATATGCTACGTATTAATGTTTCTCTTTTTAAAAAATTGGATGGTAAATAAAAAGGTTGAACTAAAAAATACAATTGTTGATACATTGAAAATTAAACGATTTTTAATTAAAAAGTCAAGGGACCATTTATTAAATTGATTCCATAAGATATTAACAATTTGATTTGTTTCGGTTTCCAATAAACGTTGAACATTTATGGATGATGTAGTACATTTTTTTTTATGGACTAAATAATTTTTCATATCTGATGAATGAAGTATATTTTCATTTATATAAGAATTTAAATTTGTTATTTCAGTACGTTTATACTTTGATGGTTCAGGTATTTCTTTATGCATTAAATATAAACAATGCTTTAAATTATATTCATGTATTAATATTGTCTTTCCTATTCTATCAATATTTAATAAATAATTTTTATATATTTCTTCTCTCTTTAATATTTTGGTCACATATGTTTCCTCTTTTGTATATCCCAACTTTTTATAATATTCCCTTGTACCGACACCTGCTATTATCGATACCTTTTTGTAATTGTAAAAATATGATATGATTTCTGCTACTAACACTAAACACTTTCCTAATCCCTTATGTTGAATAAAATTTAACTCGTCTTTAAAATCATCATGCTTTAATAAAGACCCATATACATGCAACTCTCTTATTAATGCTGAATTCTCTAAACATTTAAACGGTCGATCATCACAATAGTTATTTTTCTTTCGTAATCGTAATCTTAAAAATCCTAATAAGGAATATTCATTATCATAATCTTCGTAAATGTTGTGATCTATGGGAATTTCTGTATCCATCTTATTTTGTGGGACATTGGTATTATGAACATTTTCTGGATTAGCACCTGACTGTTCAGAATTTTTATTCTTTTGGCTAGCACCTGACTGTTCAGAATTTATATTATTTTGGCTAGCACCTGAATGTTCATATTGTGTATTATGTGAATGGTTGATTTGATTATTTTCTGTTTCATGTTGATTAAAGAACGTTTCCATATTTTCCAGAACGTTGGATGTTGAAGAAAGATGACCATTAGAATCAGAATAATAATTATTATTACTATTATTATCATTATTAACATTATTTTTATTTTGTATTTTTTTATTGTTATCTTTTTCCTTCATTTGTTCATCATTATATTTTTGATTAAGGTTGTCTTTTTTTGAGGTTTTACTTTTTTTGTTTTTTTTATTTTTTTTTCCATGGTGGTTAACAACTTTCTTTCTGCCTTGGAAAGTAATAAAGTACTCGTCACCTCCAAGTGTTGGATATTTATAAATTCTTAAAAATATGGAATCACTTTTTTTTTCGATTTCTTGATTTTTGACTTCTTTACACCTAATACATTGACAGAAAATATTTCTTATATTCATTTCGTTAGCTATAAGTTGTCTCATATTTGTTATATTATTTCCAGCAATGATGGATGGGTTTGGAATATCTCTAATAACACGATTAAGTCTGATCCATGGGTGTATAGATTTTTTAACAAGTAGAATTACTGAAATTAGGAGATTTTTATTTGTTTCAAAATATGGTTTATATTCATTATTATTATACCATTTTTCAATTTTAGTAAATGGTGTAATTTCACAAGGATAAATTTTCCATTGATCAGCTTGTAAATCTGTTGAACTTAAAACATATTTAAACATATGAATATCTTTATATACATCAGAATATGGTAGATCAGGCATTAGATGAATATCAACTTTAAATCCATTTTCTTTTAATAAATAAATTGCTCTTATACAATCTTTTAAAGTACACTGTCTATTAACTTTTTTTAAGATAACATCATCTATATGTTGAATACCTAATTGAACTCTTGTACAACCATAATACCTTAATCTTAGTAATTCATCTTTATTAATTTGATCAGGTCTTGTTTCTAAAGTTAAACCTATAATTCTGCAATTACTTTTTTCATTAATTTCTTGTTCTTCTTTTAGAGTTAATTTTTTTCTTCTATCTTTTAAAACAGGATATATATTTGCAGCATAATATACATCTCTTATGAATTCTTCTTGGTAAGCGATATCATAGCAACTCCACGTACCACCTAATACTAGGACTTCGATTTTATCTGCGACATGTCCATTATTTACTAAAGTAGTAGTTCTATTAAAGAATTGACAAATGACGTCAAAATTATTTTGGTTAGCTCTTAATATGGCTGGTTCTGTAGATAAGTAAGAACGTGGTTGGTTAGGTTCATTAGGACAATAATGACAATCATATTTGCAGCTAAATTTATGAGGATGTGTAATAATGGTTACAACTAAAACACCACTATTCGATCGAACTCCTTTACGTTTATTAATTTGTAAGAAATGTACACTTTCTTTATCTAAATCTTTATAATTTTTCATTTCTTTGGTAATTATCATCTTATTAACATTTTCTAACACAAATTTGACATCTTTCCCTTTTTTGTTTATCATAAATTCATCCTCTTCACTAGGGGCGTTTGTTTCATCTACATGACTACTGTCATGCTTATTCATGTTATCCACACGATTTGTGTTATCCACAGCGATAATATTATCCATATCATTTATGTCACTTATGTGATCACTATTTTTTTGTAGTTCTATAATACTTTCCATATCCTTCTTATCATCATCCAATGATTGTAAATAATGATGTTGTAAAGCAACACTTATTTGATGCTTTGACGGGCTTATTTTATATTTTTTTCTTAACTGTACACAAAGATCTTGATATTGTTGATCTGTTTTAATATTACTTCTATTGGACCATAATTCTTCAGCAAATTTTTTAAAACTTTCATTTTTTAAAATATCATCATAATAATTTTCATTATATTTATAAAAAAATTCATTCATGGTTGATGAATAACACTCATAATGCCTCAACTCATTTTTATTTTTAATTTTTTTTTTAAAATTTTCAAAATTAGTAGGTTCATAACAATATACTTTTGGATATATTTTATTATCCTCATATTCTAATGGATAATTTCTTTTTATTGCATCATTAATATAATAATAGCTTTCTTCCTTGTTTTTTGTTTTCTTGTTTTCTTCATATGAAGAATTTATGACGTTACCATCATCTTCACTAGATTCATCTAATATTTCGTTTATATAATTCTTTTCATTTAATTCTTCTGAATTCAAATCTGTTGCAACTTGATCATTTAATATATTATCATCACAACTTTCTTTTATATTTTCCTCATTATTATCTATATTACTTTTTTTCTCATATTTTTTATTACTTCTACCAATCTTAAATTTAATCATTTTGTTATACAATTATTTATATATATTTAATATATATATATATCATATTCTTTTTTTTTTAAAAAAAAAAAAAAAAAAAAAAAAAAAAAACTCCTTCTTTTGAAGGATATAAGGAATATAATTATATTATATATATTTTATTTTATATATTATATATAAATTAATTTATAAATTTAAAAAAATCTTATTAAACATAAAAAATAGTCATTTTGAATATTTATAAAAGATGTTCAGAAATTTTAAATGGTAACAAAAATATATTAAAATGGTATAATATAATAAAATAAAATATATATTACAATATTATTTTTTTTATACATTATTTTATAAATTATATAAAAATATTTTATATATATATATTTATATATATATATCATTTTTTTTTTTTTTTTTTTTTTATATATAATAACATCATCATATAAATATTATAAGGTTTATTAGATAGATAATTCATAGAAACGTAACAGTAACACGGTTTGTAAACATGATACTACATGATATAATTATATTATATATATATAATATATAATATTGTAACCGTGTTATATATATATATATATATATATATATATATAATGTTATTTTTATATTAATTAATATATTTCAATAAACAAACAATAATATATATTATATATATATATATATATATATATATATTTATTTATTTATTTTTTATTTATAAATATATAACATTTAATAATAAAATATGTACAAATAGTACATTTAAGAAAATATATTTATAATATATCATATTATTATTTTTTTTAATAATAATAAACAAAAAAAAGGGAAAAAATTAAAATCGTATTATTAAAAAAACATTTAATAAAAAACAATACCATATTATTATTATTTATTTTATTTTATTTTGTTTTATTTTATTTTTTTATTTTATTTTTTTTTTTTTTTTTGTTTAAATATTAAAATTTTTACACTTGATTAGATAATAACACAGTCTTATGTTTTTATTAACACATAACATAAAGTTGAGAATTAGAAAATATAACAACCGGTTAATTATTTTTGAAAGAATATATAGATACATATGTGACGACATAAAAAAAGAAATTATAGAACATAGTTATAGTAAAGAAAAATGTGACAATTTAAATTTATCAGAAGAATGTAAAAAACACATAGATTTTAAACAAAAATTGTTGTATGATTATGTATCAAAAGAGAATAATATTTCTACATTCGTAAAGAAAAAAGAAGAAAATAATTTATCATCATATATGTGTCTTGTGAAGGATAATGATCGAAGTAAATTAAAAATTAAAATAAATAAGAAGAAAACAAAAGAAGAGGAAAAAGAAGATAAAAAGTTCGATCAAGAAAAAAAAAAAAAAAAAAAAAAAAAGGAAGAAGATGAAATTCTTTTGAATAATAAATATGTTGAGGTTGAATATATGGGTGAATATAAAAAATGGATTAAAAAAAAAAAGAATAACTATCTTAAGGAAGAAGATAATAAAGAAAAAGAGATAATTACTAAAAAATTAAATAAAAATGTAAAAGAACAAAACAATGAACATATTTATCAAAATGAAGATATTTATCAAAATGAAGATATTTATCAAAATGAAGATATTTATCAAAATGAAGATATTTATCAAAATGAAGATATTTATCAAAATGAAGATATTTATCAAAATGAAGATATTTATCAAAATGAAGATATTTATCAAAATAATAAGCAAGATACAAATATAAGTGCACACCACAATAATAATTATATAAGTGACGAAAAAAAATATAATAAAAGTGATCTTTGTAATATTTCACAAACGAACAATAATATAATTTTGGATATTGATAATGATCTAAAAAACATATATATAGATAATAGTAAATATTTTAAATTAGATATAGAAAGAAATACAAAGAAAGAAAAAATAAAATTAAATCAATATTGTTCATATAATGGAATATGTAGTTCTCGTTTTGTTAATAATAATGTTCAAAATGGGTTATTCAAAGTAAATGATAAAATAGTATATGAAAATGTTGAAATTTGTTTAGGTGTAGATAAAATTGAATTAACAAATAGAGGTAAGGATTTATTAAAAAATAAAATAACGATTATTTTAAATAAACCCAAACATTATTTATCTATATCTAATGATAATAAATCTTATAAAAAATTACTAGTTCGAAATTTAATAAGAAATGAAAATAAATATATTCAAGAAGAACATAAATGTATGAGTTATTTTATATATAAAAATGTGAACATAGAAAAAGTTCCTAATTTATATGTATGTGGTCGTTTAGATGCTAATTCTAGTGGATTATTAATCTTTACACAAAATACTTTATCTAATAATTATTTATTATATAGATATAAATATAATATTGAAAAAGAATATGTTATTAAAACTTATAATTCTATAACTCAAGAAAATATGAAATTATTAAAAGAACATTTTTATGTTGATGGGAAATTAATTTATAAATGTCATATTCAATATGTAGATAACTTTACATTGATTTTTAAAATTTATCAAGGTTTTCATAAAATTATAAGAAAAATGTGTATGCTCTCAAATATTAAAATTAAATCTTTACATAGAATTAGAATAGGAAATATACACTTGAATGACCTTCCAATAGGAAAGTGGAGATTTCTAATGCCCAACGAATATTTTTTTTAACAGTATCAATATGGATAAAAATGTCCATATGCCTGTATTTTTATTCGAACATTAACATAACACACATATATATATATATATATATATATATTATTAGTATTCACATATATGTGTTTTTTTTTTTTTTTTTTTTTTTTATTTTTTTATGTATATATAATTATAAAAAGTAACATAATTATGTACACCTTACTTATTCCCTTTTTTTTTAATGTTAACATAAACTTATACGAACCATTTTTTTTTTTTTTTTTTTTTTTTCTTTTTTAAAATATTTGTCATAAGTGAAATATATTTTTACCTGTATGATCATAAATATATTTTTTTTTTTTAATGAATTATAATGAAATATGTATATTTTTACCTGAATGTTAATAAATAAAATATACACATATATATATTTATATATATATATATATATATATATATATATATATGTATGTTTTGGCTAGTTTTAACCCTTGTAAAATTAATAATTTTTTTTTTTTTTTTTTTTTTAAAATAGCTACAATATTGATAGAATGTAAAGTAGAAAGTTATAAAATTCCAAAATTATATAAAAAAAAATAAGAAATATATATATTATATATATATATTATATATATATATTTATATGTAATATGTTCTATGAGAATACCTAAAAATGTTTAACATTTTTATAAGAAATTTTTCCAAAAAGGCTGGTTGGTCATGGATAAAAAACAGAAGAGGAAGGAAAAAGATTCTTTCCATAAGCTATCCTCCTAAAGATAGAAGTAACATTATAAAGTTATCTGATGATAGTGATAAATTAATATTTATATGTAATGGAAAATTAAGAAATAATTTTTTGAGTACTGTAAAAAACATGAAGGAAACAAAATGTATCATAAAAAATAATAATATTACAACACCTTGCTTAGTTATATCCAAAGCCAAATGTCATACATTATTGGAACTATTTACATATGATGAAATATTACACTTGGAAAAGCTATCACCACATATATTAAAGTTATTTGAAGAAGCTGAAAAGGGATTTGAAGAAAACAAACAAAATTGTATATTGAGAAAGCATGAAGCTCTTAAATTTAGATTGATAAAATAAGACGTATTCACACATACTAAAATGTTGTGAAATATGATAATGTGATCATGTAATGTTTTTTTTTTTTTTTTTGTAATATTATTTTTTAAATTATTTTATTATATATGGTTATTACGTTAATATCACATTTAAAAAATATATATATATATATATATATATATATATATGTTTATTTATTTATTTATTTTTTTTTTTTTTATATGCTCCTTTTAGAAATTTTTTCCAAAGTTGGGATTTGATTAAGGTAGTTTGAAAAATATTTGATTCGCTTTTCTTCCAAAAAAAAGCGACTATTCTTCGTGTGTGGAAGGCACAAATTGGACTTTAACATATTTTTTTTTTTGTTCGTATTTTTATTTTTTACTATATAAGAATAATGGTCATTAAAAAAAGAAGAGGATGAGGATGATGATGAGGAGGAAGAGGAAGAGGAAGAGGAAGAGGAGAACGAAGCAGGTGTACACATTGTAGATGATAATAAAAAGGGTTGTTGCAAGTCAGTAGGATTATCATAACTATATATATTTTCTTCGTTGGAGTATTCCTTTGTAACAATTTTATTTTTTTGATAACTTTTTTTTCTCATTTTAATAAATAATTCTCCTGTGTATTTTTTTCTGGATATTTTACTCAAGTCGGTTAGAATAGGATCATTCAATTTTATTTGGAAAAGTTTGTTTTTAATTATACATCTTACATAACATATATTTAGGTCTATTTGAATTAAAGAATTGCACAGATATTTTGGTAAGTACAATTTTAGAAAGGTATATTTTTTATTGGAATATTCGTCAAACATGAATTTGTAATGTCCTAAAAAGTGAATAAATATATAAAATTTAAGTTCACACATATATATAATATATATATATATATATAAATATATATATATATATTTTTATTTTTTTTTTAACCTTCATTGCATTGTCTTATTTCCCCTTCCTCATTATAAATAGATAATTCTTTTTTTTCATCTTTTTTTTTATTTTTTTCATTATTTTCATTTTTACATTTGTTTGCTTCAAGTTCCTCTTTTTCTATTTCTTCATAAATTTGTTTTCTATTATTAATGGAATACAAATTATTTGTTTCATTTTCTTTGGATTTGTTAATTTGTTTTTCTTTTTTTAGTGATATTAACACTTGTTCAAAACTTTGTTTAGCTTTAATTCGATCAGATATTAATATATCGCAACCATCTAAAACTTCTAATTGTTCAACCTGAAAGATAATATAATATTTTAGGTATGTCCAATTTGAGCATGGGTTTCCCATGATATAAAATTCTTTTAAGTTTTCGTTTTTTTTTAAGTTATTTATGGATTCTTCGATTTTATCAAGGTCGATAAAATTTAGGGTTAAATCGAGCTTAAAAGGAACAAACCAACAAAAAAAAAAAAAAAAATAAAATAAATAAATATATATATATATATATATTATCATAATATATGGAATTTAATTTATGTAATTGATAAATATTCATGCTACTTATATAATAACAAATGTAATATACACATATATAACTTAAAATATACCTTTTTCAATGATTCACATTTTTCCAAATTTTCAATGACAGTAATATTATTAATGGCTAGATTTAAATATTCTAACTTTTTCAGTTGATTTAAGTTTTCAATTTTTTCAATTAAATTATTTTGTAATAATAGTATTTTTAAATTTTTACAATGTATATTAATAAATTCGATTTTTTTTATTTGTAATTGATGAAGAGATATTTCTTCTAAGTCTTCCATTAGACCTTCATTATGTTCGCTTTTTTTCTTAATCAATTCTAAATCTATCTTCATTTTATATACACACAGAAGAACAGAAATATTATATATATAAATATGTATACATTTTTGTTCTTTGTAATATTAATATATATATATATATATATTTTTATTTATTTATTTAGTGTTTTCTTTTAAAATTAGAAAATAATTCGATTATATACCTATATATTTTTTTTTATAAATACGTTTTAATATAAATGTCTTCATATTATATTAATAACACATGCCTATTGCCACATATAAGAGGCTTATAGAACCCATATTGTGCATTATATATATATATATATAAAATATTTATTTATTTTATTATATTATAAGATGATTATAAAATCAAATTCATTCTTTTATTTTATATATATATATATATATATATATATATTTTTTTTTTTTTTTTTTTTTTTTTTCAATTTTTTTTTTTTTTTTTCTTTTCTTTTCTTTTTTTTTTTTTGTTTTTTTTTTTGTTTTGCTGCCTTATAAATGATAAGACTCATAGAAAAAAATTTGAGGAGAAAGTCCCTTTTAAAAAGAGGGGTACAAACATATATATGTAAAGATAAAGAAAAGATAAGTAGTAATTATGAGGAATTACAATTTTTAGATAATAATATAAAACACAATTTATATAAATTAAAATGCATAGAACAGAAGAAAATAAAAAGTGATCGTATAGTTTATCAAAAAATATTAAAAGATTTATTAAAAGAAAAACACAATCTAGATTCCAATGAATTAGTAGAATTTTTATATATTGTTATATATAATGATTTATATTATCTAGATATATCATGTAATTTTTTTTCCTATTTTTATAATAATTATATATTTTCAAAAAAATATTTTAACAATGTAAATGTAAACGATATAATTCATGTGATCTATTCATTTTATTTATTTCAAAACTATCATTTTTTTATATCAAAAAATAATTTCTGTGACTTGGACAAAACACACGAGATATTAGATAATGAAGAAAATAAAAAAGTGGGTCATATATTATCTCATATGAAAATAAAAAATTTGGAAGGACAATTAAATAAAAAGAACAATAATAATAATATTAATAATAATATATATGGTTATGATGATAATCCTTATGGTTATGGTGATCATCTTTATGGTGATGATCTAAATAATTCACGTTTGTATCAGAAAAGTGAAGAAAATAATTATTCTTTTATAAATAAAAAAAAATATACACAATATTACAATAATAATACACACAGCTATTTTCATATATATAATTATTATTCTTCTTTTATTCATCATAATATAGATTACATAAATAAAAATCATTTGATTAAATTATTATTAGTCTTATCACAATGTATCAACAATCAAGATATAAGTTATCATCTGAATAAACAAAAATATGAAAATAATCAAAGTATAGAAAAAGATATAAAAACAAATATAAAGAATCCATTCGAACATATTCAAAAAAATATATTTACCTTAATAGAAAAATTTATTGAAAAAATTGACTTAAAAAAAGACATAAAAAAATCATATACACCTGAAAGGATTAATGAAAAAGAATGGGAAAAAAAAAAAAAAAGATATATTAATTTGATTGATGGCTCTTTTAAAAATTATATATATATAGATAATCATTTGAATAATAATAAATTAGTTTGTCTCTTTTTTTATGTTTTGTCAAATATATTTTATCCAATTTCGCCGAGTCGATTTTTTTTTTCATCATCTTGTAAAGAAAACATAGCCAAATCGCACAATTTTACAGCAAATAATAATAATAATAATAATAATAATAATAATAATAACAATAATAATAATAATAATAGTAATAATAATAATGTGATGACACATCAAATGGATAATATAAATACGCTATTATCTTATTCAAATAACAAATGTGATGATATAAAGGTGCCAGGGGTATATAACGAGAATACAAACGATAATATTTTAGTTGAACAGAATGGACACCTTGGTATTATTCAAATGTTTAAAAATCATTATAATAACATAGAAGAGATGTCTAATGAATTTTACAAAAATACTGATAAAACAAAATCAAGTATAGAAAATTTTATTATATATAAAAATAATGTACTAAAAAGTATTAAAAAATATGTATTTCTAGATGCTATATATAATTTAGACGTACATTACAAATTAATGTTCTTCAAATCTATATATACCTTAAATTTTTATAATTCACCTTTCTTAAAACATACATATTCCATTCAATCCTATGTACAATATAATAATCTTGATAATTTGGACTTTTATGATAACATGGATTTTCTTAATACTCCCAGTGTTTACATAGAGATTAATCAAAGTGATGAAAAAGGACAGTGTCCTAAACTAGGAAGGGTTAAAAAAAAAAGTGATAATATTAGAATTAGAAAAGAAAATAAGAATTGTAATAATACAGATGACCACTACGAAGATACGATAAATGATAATGTGAAAAATTATTATGAAAAAACATTAAAAAATAAATTAATTGAACTTTCTAAAGAGGGAGATATTTTCAATAATGCTTATATAAAATTATTGAATAATATTGAGAATAGTATAAAAAATAATTCCATAGAACAAAATATAAATACTCTTCAATATATGTATTTGATGAGATTTGTAGATAACCATTTTATAATTTTATTGATCTCTAAATTGTGTAATACTTCTGATAAATTAAAAAATGAACATAAAAAAAAAATGAATGCTATAATGATGTCATTATGCATATACTTGTCTTCTCACATAGATTCGAATATCTTGTGGTTCCATAACACGGAAAAGAATTTACCTATTAACGTTTTTAATCATATATATTATAATAACAAAATATATTTAAGCCATTTAAAAAAGTTGAATGATTTTATCCTCCTTCTATATAATAAACAAATTTTCAAAAGAAAAAGAAAAGAGTTGCTATCATGGACAAACTATAAATGCATATAGGATGTTCATACATACACACATATATATATATATATATATATATATATATATATATTTATTTATTTATTTATATTTATATTTATCTATGTGCATAATTTTTTGTGTATAATTGTTTTGTTATTATTAAATTTTCTTATGTGTGTACATTTTTTATTATATGTATAAACACTATTTGAATTTTAATACTTTATTTTTTAACATAACTTTGTATTAATTTTTGATATAATCAAAAGAATAACATTCAACAAAAAATTATTATTATTACTTTATATATATATATGTATATATTATCATGCTTTTTTTGAATCATTTTTATTCAAAAATCCAAAAAATTGAGAATGGAGGAAATGTGTTTGTTCCAGCTAATATATTTTTTTTTTTTTTTACCTTAACATTTTTATCATTTCACCTTAACATTTTTATCATTTTGCCTTAACATTTTTACCATTTTGCCTTAACATACATACATTTTTTTTTTTAATTGCACAAAAGTGTGCATCAAAATTAGACATTCAATAAAAAAAAAAAAAAATAATATAATAAAAACTATTAATACATAAAATATTATATATATATAATATATTTGTATAATAAAATATGCTTTCTCGATAATATTTCAATAAGCAAACTAGTAAAATATGAAAATGAATAAACTAATATAATATATATATATATATATATATATATATATATATATATATATTATCTTTTTTAAATTAAGAAAAAAAAAAAAAAAATCGTAAATTAAAATAAAATTATAAATGACGAGATTTTTAAAAAAATCTATAAGATATAAAAATATACACATATATGTATATAATATATATATATATATTTTTTTTTTTTTTTTTTTTTTTTTTTTTTTTTTTTTAATTGAAGTTATAATTAATAATCTTACTTGTGAGAGAATGAGCAAATTTTCATTTAATTCATAGTAAAATTATTTATTTATTTTTAAATGTAATTATAAAACGAAAGAATACATAAATATATATATATATATATATATATAATATGTATATCAATACGCATTAGAATATATATAAAACACATATAATATATATATATTATACACATTATAAAGGATATAATATTAATGTAATTATATATATATATATATATATATATATAATATTCTGAAATTATAAAGAATAAGGGGAAAACATTAAAAAAAAAAAAAAAAAAAATGACGTAAAAGGATATTATATTATATTATATTATATTATGAGTGTTATTATATTATTTAAGCTTAGATATATTCTTTAAGCTTTTCTTTAATAAATGTTCCTCATTTTTTTTATGTGGAATTTAAAACATATAAGAAGAAATATAATATAATATAATATAATAAAGCTATGTCCACGTGACAACAAAGAATATGACAAAAAAATAAAATAAAATAAAATAAACAAATAAATAAATAAAACATTATATAAACGATTTTATTTTATTCGTATATGTGGAAAATTAAATAACTTATTTCATATTTTTAGAAAATACCATTTCATGGTAGCATTTGTTTTATTTTTATCTGTGTTTACATATATATTGAATATATTTATATATATATATATTATTACCTAACAGTTTTTAAGTGTTTAATGTTTCGTAACTTTCATTTTGTCAAATAAAAATAAATAAATAAATAAATATATATATATATATATAATATGTACATATATATATTCTTAAACTCATATATATCTTATTGATGTTTTATTTAATATATCTTACATTAATGTATAGTTAATTTAATATAATTGTCTTTTTAAAAAAAATTAAAGTATATATTTGTCTTATAAATATATATATATATATATATATTTATTTATTTATTTATTTGCTTCAATTTATTCAATATATATGCTTATATAATGGCATATAAACAATATAATATTTTGTAGAATATATATAATCACATATTTGTATATATATATATATATATATATATAATTAATAAAATACTAATAGAAAAAAAAGAAAAACTTGTTAAAATGCCAAGTAAATATGATGATGGAGAAAGTCGTTTAAACGAATATGAAGTTATAAAAAAAATTGGGAATGGTAGATTTGGAGAAGTATTTTTAGTAAAACATAAACGAACCCAAGAGTTTTTTTGTTGGAAAGCTATATCATATAGAGGTTTAAAAGAAAGAGAGAAATCACAATTAGTTATAGAAGTAAATGTAATGAGAGAATTAAAACATAAAAATATTGTTCGATATATAGATAGATTTTTAAATAAAGCTAATCAGAAATTATATATTTTAATGGAATTTTGTGATGCAGGTGATTTATCTCGAAATATTCAAAAATGTTATAAAATGTTTGGTAAAATAGAAGAACATGCAATAATAGATATTACTAGACAATTATTACATGCTTTAGCATATTGTCATAATTTAAAAGATGGACCTAATGGTGAAAGAGTATTACATCGTGATTTAAAACCACAAAATATATTTTTATCTACAGGTATAAGACATATAGGTAAAATAAGTTCACAAGCTAATAATTTAAATAGTAGGCCTATAGCTAAAATTGGAGATTTTGGATTAAGTAAAAATATAGGTATAGAAAGTATGGCTCATTCTTGTGTGGGCACACCATACTATTGGTCTCCTGAATTATTATTACACGAGACAAAAAGTTATGATGATAAAAGTGACATGTGGGCTCTTGGTTGTATAATATATGAATTATGTTCAGGAAAAACTCCTTTTCATAAAGCAAATAATTTTGCACAATTAATTTCCGAATTAAAGAGAGGACCTGAATTACCAATAAAAGGAAAATCAAAAGAATTAAATTTACTTATTAAAAATCTATTAAATTTATCAGCTAAAGAAAGACCTAGTGCTTTACAGTGTTTGGGATATCAAATCATTAAAAATGTCTCCGTACCTATTTTATCTAAAAAAGAACATGGTACAGAATTAACTAATATAGATTCTTGTACTTCAAATATGGATAACAAACATAATTATGCTCATCCGAATGATGTATTAATAAATAAAAGAAATAATGAAAGAGAGAGAAGTTCAAGTTGTTTAAGTAGACAAAGTGTGATTACTGCTATATCTAAAGATAACGTCAAATATCACCCTCCTGATGGTACAAATAATTCTCATTTAATTAACAATGGGAAATATACAAATAATAGTAGAGTGGGAGGAGTACACGCGGACGGACCAACAAAAATGTATCATATAGAAACAGATCGTTTCAATGAAAAGGAAAAGATGAAGAGGGAAATATACGAAAGGGAGAGGAGTCAGAGAAAGGCTTTTGAAATGAAATTACTGGAAAAGAAGCGATTGGAGAGGGAAAAGAAAGAACGTGTGGAGAGAGAAAAGAAGGGGAAAATGGAAAGGATAGAAAGGGAACGCATGCAAAGATTAGAGAGGGAAAGATTAGAAAGGTTGGAAAAGGAACGGTTGGATAGGTTAGAAAAGGAACGATTGGATAGGTTAGAAAAGGAACGATTGGATAGGTTAGAAAAGGATCGATTGGATAGGTTAGAAAAGGATCGATTGGATAGGTTAGAAAAGGATCGATTGGATAGGTTAGAAAAGGATCGATTGGATAGGTTAGAAAAGGAACGATTGGAAAGGCTAGAAAAGGAACGGTTAGATAGGTTCGAAAAAGAAAGATTAGACAGATTAGGCAAAGAAAGATTAGACAGATTAGGCAAAGAAAGATTCGAAAGAATGGATAGACTTGAAAGAGATAAATTACCAAGATATGAAAGAGAGCAATATTACCATAATGACAACTGTACAACACCAACAACTAGTTGTAGCGCTTCAAATAATAATAAGAGAGATTCTATGGAAAATGAGAGGAGTTCATCAAAGAATCAAGGAAATTATAAATCATTTTCTAGAATGAAAGAAACATATGATCCTGTGAATAATATGAAAACTTATATGTGTAGAAATAGGAAAGGGAATTATCCTTATGATGAACATAATATGGATAAGGATGAAATAAATAGCTTACTAAAAAAGAAATCTATAAATACGATTTCTAATAAGAACACTCAAAGTTATAGTAACAGCAGTACACATATAAATAATAATTATAATGTAGTGAATTGTCACGGTGCTTACAACAATCATAATACGTTAAGTCAATATAGTAATACTTCAGTAGAAAATGGAAAGTATAAATATGAAAATAAGTATCAAGGGAATATAAGGAATACTTCTAAAGATGTGTATAATGAAAATATGGATTCTGCTTATAGAAGTCCTAAGTATGAAAAGGGTTATGATGATAACAAAAGTGTGAATAAGAAGAAGATGAACAGTAATAATATGGGAAATATGAACAATATGAACAATATGAACAATATGAACAATAATAATAATAATAATAGTAATAATAATAATAATAGTAATAATAGTAATAGTAATTATATGAATAATAATCACCATACAAATAATAATAATAGTTGCACAAGCAATAGAATATCTAACATGTACTTTAATGATAGCTCCAGAAGAAGTGTGAGTGCTATGCCTAATGTAAACAATGTGAGCAGAAGGAAATCGAGTGTGTATTTATGTGATGACAATATGTACAATCAAAATAATGTGGAGGAAAGTCGAAATTTTAAAAATCTAGAAAAGGATAGAGAATATTTATTGGAAAAAAGAAAAATGCTACTTGAAAAGGAAAAAGGCATATATGACAGGATGAAGCACACGAGCAATAATAATAATATGAATAACATGAGTAATATGAATAACATGAGTAATATGAATAACATGAGTAATATGAATAATATGAGTAATATGAATAATATGAGTAATATGAATAACATGAGTAATATGAATAATATGAATAATATGAGTAATATAAAAAATAATTATTCCAATCAAAATAATATTAGTAATAATAATTATACCTATATGGCGATGCAGAAATATGAGAGGTATGAGGATAGTAAATGTTTTCACCAATACAATTCATTTATATAATATAATATAATATAATATAATATAATATATTTATGTGAATGTTTTATTTTTTATCTTCTATCTTTCATTCGATATGGTATATCCCTTTTTCTTCCACCCTTCATTTATTATTATTTTATTTTATTTTGTAGAGATAATGGAAAGGCTATGGACAAGAGTAGCGAATATAACAGGCGCAATAGAAGCATGTCCGCATGCATAAATGATGAAGAAAACAAAAATTCGTATAACGTGAAAAATGAACAGATCGTTGAGGACAAGGGATATGCCTTAAGAAGTAGAAATGTTTATACTTTAAAAAATTTGGTACATAAAAAGGATGCAGATATATATGACAGGGGTTTATATACCTGCAGATGAAAAGAATATAAAGATACATTGTGATATGGGACAAACAAAAAAAAAAAAGATTCAATGATATATAAAAAAACAATTTGGGAATGAAATATGGATGGGTACACATTTGATTTTATTATTAGTATTTTATTTATTAATTTTATAAATTCTTTGGCTTCCTTTTTTTTTTTTTTTTTTTTAAGGTCCCTTTTCTTGCATGATGGAATAAGAATGCTCATAAATTTTTGTACCCTCTTAAATATATATATAAATAATATATATATATATATATATATATATATACATATATATATATATATATTTTTTTTTTTTTTTTTTTCTGTCCTATGATTACATAAAATATGGCATGAATATATTAACATATAATATATATATATATATATATATATATATGTAATCTCCTGTCACAATTTTACTTATTAAATTTTAGCTGGACATTTTGTCCTTCTTCCATAAATTATATATTATACATATATATATATATATATATATATATATATATGTGGTAATAAATATAATACTTTTTATATTTTATACAATCTATATTTTCATGGTACCTTTTTAATTATTTACTTACGTACAAGTGTCCATTTGTTTATTTTATTCTACTTTTATATATATATATATATACAATTTATTATTTTTTTTGAAATAAGCAAATGTACATTATTATTAAATATATAATATAATATGATATGATATAATAAATGTATTTATATATATTATCATACAAAATAAGCATTTTATTTTACAATAAAATTATGGCGATGATATAAAATAAATAAATAAATAAATAATATATATATATATAATATATTTTTTTATTTTTATTTTGTATAGAATGAAATAATTTATATATATTTGTATCTTAAAACATTTCTACTATTTTAAAATTTGTTTAAGTACCCTTGAACAATTTTTAATGTTAATAAAAATATTAATCATTATAATATATATGATAAAATATGTACAATTTTTTCATTTGGAGCGAATTTATATAAATACCAAATAATATATGTTATATGTATATATTTTTTATTATTCCCACCTTAAAAAAATTAAGAGATTTATATTTTATTTATCTTAAAAAAAAAATTATATATATATTATATATATATATATTTATAAATTATGACAAAATTTAATATATTACTACACATATAAAATAAATTTAATATTTTTATAGAATAATTATTTATGCATATAATTTATTGTAATACTATTATTAATAATATATATATATATATATAATATTATATATGTATAACTTTTTATTTGTTTTTATATTTTTTGATTGATTTTTTTTTTTTTTTTTTCATTATAACCTTTAAATAAAATATTATATAATTTTGAATGAAAAAAAAAAAAAAAAAAAAAAGAACATCATTATAATATAATAATAAATGATGGATGAATAAATAAATACATATAATATTAAACGAAGAATATCTATCTCTCTCCATATATATATATATATATAATTATATAGGTTTTGTTATAATTATACTTATATATATATAATATATATATATTTTGAATTATATATTGAAGATGAACCCTTAGAATGACAAAATAATAACATATAAAAAAGGACTGTTTTACAATATTTACATAATATATATATATATATATATATATATATATATATATAATAGTATAGATAATTTTTTTTTTTTTGAGAACTTAAGGAATCTTGAAAAATATATGTTACATTGTTAATATATAAATATATAAGTAAAAAAATAAATAAATATAAGCCGAAAAAATGGGAAACGTATGAATGTAATTTCCACCTAATGTAATATATATAATATAATATATTTGAAATATATATATATATATATATATATTTATATTTATATTTATATTTTTTATTTATTTATCTATCTAAATATGAAAGACATTTGTAACTATCCCATAGGACAAGAAATTATATTAGATAAACTAATATATGAAAAAAGATTTTTAAAAAATAAAAACAAGCAAAATAAAATAAAAAATGTAGATCAATTGAATTATTATTTGAATAATAAATTTAACTATTTCTTGGGTCATACCAATTTTATGAAAAAGATATTTAAAAAGAAAAAGAAGTTGTTAAAAGATGATGAGAGAGATAAACATAAGTGTAAAAATAGAAGTAAAGAAGAGATAATAATTAATAAGAAAATATGTGGCAAAAGAAAAAATGTATCATCTGAATGTGACGAGAAAAAGAGACTTCATAAAGAAAAAAATGTGGAAAATGATGATACTAAAAAGAAATATAGCAAAATAAAGATAGAAGGAAATTCTTGTGATATAAAAAATGAACAGGATGTTATGATTAAAAAACAGTCTTTTAATGATTCAATTAATAATTGTAATGTGGATATATATAAAAAAGAAATAAATAATGTTGTACAGGTTAAAAGAGAGAAATCGAGCGAAGAGCAATTACAAATAAAATATAAGAATGATATAAAACGTGATAATACAAGTGATCATATATGTAAAGATGAACGTGAACACGAACGTGAAAGTGAACATGAACATGAACATAAACATGAACATGAACATAATCTTGAAAATAATCATCAACACAATGTTGAACATAAATATAACCATAGTAATAATCACAAACGTAGTAATAATAATTATCCTGGTAATTATAATCATTGTGACGAGACATCATCTGTATTATCTGAAGAAGATGAAAAACTTCATTCGTTCAGTCCCTTATCCAACAATTCAGATTTAAGCAACGTATCTAATATGTCTCCTGATATGCTTTGTTTTGAAAAACAATTTAAATATATATATGATATTTATAAACAAAATGACAAAAATGTTTTTCTCTTTTATAATCCTCCTGTATGTAAATGTGTAAACAAAAATTTAAAGGAACAATATTTTCAAAAACTGAATGATAAATATCCATGTCTTTTTAACTGTTCTTATTATGTAGATTCTATGAAAACAATAAAATATGATTGTAAGAAAAAAAGTGACAATATTAATGATAAAAATATTATTAATAATGGCAAGGATGAAAAAAATAATAACCAAGTATTAAATAATATAGAAGATAAACAAGCACATGCAGATCACCACAACATAAACAACAACTATGAACAAAATATACAAATACCAAAGAAGATGGATATTCATAGTGAACAAGAAAATATAAACGTGTCTACGAATTATGGAGAAGTTGCTTCTTATGCAGTAGAAATAAAAATGTACGCTAAGGCTTTTTTTGAGTTATACTTTATGGAAAAATATAAAAGAAATGAAGGTGTTATAAAAGTTAAGTATGATGATAATAAGAAAAATGTTTATGATGATGATGATAATAAGAAAAATGTTTATGATGATGATGATAATAAGAAAAATGTTTATGATGATGATGATAATAAGAAAAATGTTTATGATGATGATGATAATAAGAAAAATGTTTATGATGATGATGATAATAAGAAAAATGTTTATGATGATGATGATAATAAGAAAAATGTTTATGATGATGATGATAATAAGAAAAATGTTTATGATGATGATGA